>NW_010416713.1:26039-92339 GCF_000710305.1 Buceros rhinoceros silvestris | reverse complement strand
TTTTTTGGGGGGGGGGGGGGGGGGGGGGGTGGTGTCAGGTTGGTAGGGTTTTTTTCACCTTTATTTTTTAATCTGCCCTATCTTTTCAGTGTAGCCAGAAAATAGAACATGAGAATTACTTTACCACTTACAAGCATCAACTCGAAATTCCTTTTCATTTGGTTCCTTTTTGTTACAAACATTAAGTACTGGTTATAGACACGGACTACAGAAGCCCTGAAGCAGAATATTAAGGAAATAAAACTAATGCAGTCTTTATAGGACATACAAGACTCTTCAGAGTTTCATATCCTTGGGCTGCACATGAGGAGACAAAGCCCATTCTGTGTACAGGTACTAGCCTTGTGGAGGAAGGCAACCATCACAATGTTAGCCTCAATCTTAAAGAACTACATTGAAACACAATCCTGTCCTTGGATTTATTTAAGATACTTTTGTAACATTTACTAGGAAAAAAAGCTCACAAAGCCTCTGATATCTCACTTTGTTTACACTTTAAATAAGTTGCGTCATGCCATGGAAACAGTACAAGTGGCTTAACACTGTCCTAGTTTTATCTAGGTCTCCTCTTAAAGAAGCAATTCCATGCCCGAAGTCCTTTCCTGCACTTTTTGAACTTCTACTCCATTTTCTTTGAGGAAGGAATTCTCCAAGCTCTTAAACTTCAGTTATTATGGTGGCAAGTGGCAAGGGAATTAAAAGCTTTTTGATTGATATATAAACATGTAACAAGAAAGAAGATATTTAAAACTATATTCGCCGAAGAATAAGAGGAACATTGAGAATGGGTTTGTGATTAGTCATGTCACGTTACTTACACATGTAAGTAGAACATCTAGACAGAATGGGAAGAGAGAGAGACACAAAAAAACCCGAATTTGACAGTACAGAGGACAGGGAAATGAGAAATATCAGAAGTACAGCTGTCCCAGACAATGTAAGGGAATGGAACTTTATAATGATGGTTTAGCTTTTACTCCAGAACAATTGTGATCAGTCAGCAGCACGTCACAAAGAGCTTTTTTTCTCCTTGAATTGTATTTAGTCGCCCAAGGTTGTCACAATAACTAAGCTGCAGTAGTTTCAGCAGAAGGCAGTATTTTTAAGGAAACCAGGTGATCAAAGGGGCCTGAAAGTTACACCAGAGAATGCACATACTCTAGACCCTATCTGCTTTAACTTTGAACCTACATAAAGAGATGAGAGAAATGACTAGAAGAAGCCCTGACAAAAGGACACGTTATAGATTAGGCTTTCTCTTTAAGCCCTTCTTCAGCTGATATGGTTATATTTCTGGAACTGTGAAAAAGCAAAACTTCTTGTATCCCTGGAATGTGAAAAGGCACCAGAAAAAGATTGAGGAATAAATGCAATAGAACAGGAAAGTTCAATTTTGACAAGGGCAAAGCTGAAGAAGATAATATTTTAAAATTATAAAAGAAAGACAAAGATGTAGTACAGTCTCTGACACAGTGGAAAATGACAAGTCATTAACACAGAGATGGCCAGACAGAAGAAAAGTGTTCATGGCAAATAAAATAAGTGTACCTTTTTTTAAATACGAAATCTTTGTAAAAGGTGCATATTTAGCCATATGGATTCATGTAGACATGAAAAGGGGAAAAAAAACACCCATACTTATTACAGGAAGTGTAGGGGCCTTCCCTTTATCTTTGTCTTTTCTACTTTTGCCTACCAGTACCCCTATTAATAACAAAAGGCATGAGCTTTAAACTAGGAATGATGGGGGACGAAGATGACAGCCCACAGTAAGAAGCGGTGGATCAGGTTAGCAAGGAAAGGATGCAGGGTGACGAGGACCACTGAGACACCATGAAAAAGAAAATGGCTGAAAAGAGCCCACCTTGAGCACACGCACAAAAATAAGGAAATGCCTACAGGACAGCATTATGGGGAAGCTTTTATACCTTTTTCTGGGAAACGAGCACAACTGAGTGCCTTTCTCCAGCATACACAGCACAGGGAGAGATCAGGAGGAGTTAAACGTGTGCAAGAGTTGCAGAGGTGCAATTTCACTGGGATCACAGGCACGCTGTGGGATACCTTATGTGGCCGGAGCGTTGCAGTAGGTTGCAGGCTCTTTAGGAAGAACAGGCTGTGGAGGGGAGGAGGGAGAACTGCATTTTATGTGCGAATGTGGAAGAAATGCATGGAGCTTTGTCTTGGGATGGATGAAGAGCCATCTGAGAGTTTGTCGATTAGGATTAGTGGGCAGAACAATACGGTCATGTTGTTGTGGGTGTCTGCTACAGAGTACTTGATCAGGAAAAAGAAATAGATGAGGCCTTCTTCAGACAACTAGAAGAAGTGTCATATCCACTGATCCTGGTCTTCACGGTGACTTTAATCACCTTGATATGGCAGAGGGACAATACAGCAGTACGCAATGTAGAATATTTCCGAGGTGCATTGATGATGACCTTATGACACAAGTGATCAAAGAACCGATTAGAGGAGACTTACTGGACCTAACACTTGCAAACAAGGTAAAACTGGTTAGCGATGTGAAGGCTGGGGGCAGCCTTACCTGCAGTGACCGTAAGATGATGGAGTTCAGTACCTTGATAGAAGGCAACACAGGATCACAACACTGGACTTCAGGAGAAGACAAAGGAACCACCGAAGAGGTAGAAGCAGGACTCGGTGACCCAGGACAAATGCGTGTTCCAGTGCACAGGGACAGTGCAGGACAGGCTTAGGGAAGCCAAAGGGACCTGGGGTTGAGCTCGGAAGATGCATGAAAGACAACAATAAGGTGGGCTTCTACAGGCGTGTCAGCAGCACAAGGAAAACTAGAGAAAATGTGAATGTGCTGCTGCTAAAAAATGACATGGAAAAGGCAAAGATACTCCAAGCTTGCATTGTCTAGGTTGGCTTTCAGGAATCCCAGATACCTGAAAATAATGCAAAAGTCCAGAGTAAGGAAGAGATCAAGTTCAAATAACCTAGACACATGAAAGTCCATGGGACTGAGGAAGTTGGTTTATGTCACTGCAAGGCCACTCCATCATCTTTGAAAGGTGATCACAGTGATTGGGAGAGGTTCCTGAGGACTGGAGAAAAGTAAATATCAGTCTTACCTTGAAGAAGGACAAAAAACAAAACAAAACAAAAAGGCCAGTTAGCCTCACCTGGAAAAGTGATGGGACAAATAATTATGAAATCCATTTCTAAATATAAAAAGGACGAGAAGGTGACTGGCAGTAGTCAGCATGGATTTATGAAGGAGAAATCATGCCTGAGGTGAGATGACTTGGTGGAGAGCTCAGTATTAGAAAGGCTTGTGACACTATCTCTCACAACGTTCTCATGAGCAAACTGATGAAGTATAGGCTAGACAACCGTGCAGCGAGTGGGACAGAAAATTGCCTAAACCACCAGGCTCAAAGGCTTCATCAGCAGCATAAAGTCCTGCTGGAAACCAGTCACTAGTGTCATGCCCTGTAAAAACTTTATTTTTAGAATTATAGCATAAACTGTAAAACATTTAATCATTTGCATAAATATTGAAAGTATTGTCGTGTCATTTCTAAAATGTCTGTGATTTTTCCTATGATTAGTATCAGCAGATAGAAATTTATTCTGTTTTTCACAAGTGCAAAAACTCAGCCCTTGTTCACAGCTATGTATTTTTTAATATAGCCCTATAAGAATGTGCAGCCCTTCTAGACCAGGAAAATTAAACTGATCTAATAGAAATTAAAGTCAAGAGAGTTGAATCCCACTGAAAGTTTTGAAGCCTATTCCTGCACACACACACAAAAATACTGGCAAACTTTAAAGAACTAAGGAATGTGTTCAAATTACATAAGTAAAAGTTCTACCTTGATAAATTTTAAAAACCATAATACTGTGAGGGATCAAGAAATTGACACAGGAATGTAAATACAATTCCAACTATTCTTGTTTGCAAAAGGAAGAAGGAAAACACAATAAGTAAAGGGGCACCTTTTCAAGTAAATACCAATTCGAATAATATGACTGTAGATTACTTCTAATAAATAATTAAAGGAAGATGCTTAGACCTGGACTCCAACACATCCAACTAAAATTAAAGGTGAGTCAGTAGCAACCATTTTCTGGTAAACTGAAGGAGAAAGTGGAAGTATTCATTACTATAAGCCCTGCGCTTTGCTGAGTAGGTCCAGTAGAAAGAACCACAGACATCTGGATATGGATCTGAATCAAATCTCTAGCCTTAAAAAGAAATGTGGGTGCTATTCTTTTGAATCTAACATATGTGATTTATGGTCTACTACACACATTTTTCACACAAAGTTCAACAGAGATGTGATAATATGATATATTCCACCTGATCTGATTATGCCCTGTAGATTAAGTTGTGAAATGAAGGCGTGAAAAAAAGTAAATAAATGTCCATTTTTACGGGATTCCAAGGAATAGTTTTTAAGGACATTGCTTTATGTACTTCTAAATGAATTATGAAGATGACAGTAAAAGCAGAATATCTTGAGAATTCCAGTGTGATCCACAAACAGACAAACACATTTGAAAAAAAGAGAAACAGAAGAGTAAGGATAAATTAAACTCAGTCTCTCCCTATCTTCTCCCTCCAGGTTTACAACAATTACAGCTCCTTCAGTTCAGAAAAAAAAAACAAACAACCCTCCTTAAATGACTAGCATACTATAGAAATACAACCTGAAATAAAACATTTTACGGTGATTTACAAACCTGAAAAAGATCTGTATTCAAAAACACAAACTCTTTTTAAAAATTAGTATTAAGTGCAAGAAATCTATGAGAATGCAGGAATCTCGCCTTTGGAAGCAAATAACAGGTATTTTAACCAAACTACATACAATTTATAAAGTACCTGCTGCATGTTCTAGCTACTGTTTACCTCTCAGGATGGCATTTTCCATCAACATAACAACCTGTGAATCGCGCATAGGGATTCACCCGGTGAATGCATAGTTAGTTCTGGCATCATAAATGAGTATGGGAAGCGGAAAAGTTGCATATGCATGAGCTGCATGAGGAATTCAAGCAATTATCTAAGTCAGATCTTGCCCAATACCTTCGCATTATGTTGCTAGTCACTGCATTATTTCCAGGCAGACATGAGACAAGAAAAATTATACTTCCCAAGGAAAGAAAATCTCATCTCTCATGTTCATTTTTGCTAGTGAACCTCAGAGTGCCAGAATATTAGCAAGATTGTAAATGTCCCACTGCCTTCTTACATGTATGTAAAACATTCAGGACTTATTAATAAATGACAAAAGTCCGAGGATATTATTGGAAAGATTCCTGGAACTGCACCATTCAAGAAAATGATAGGGTTTTGTGGTAGTTATGTGGCCAAAAAAGTCTGAAAAGGGTGGGATATGTTAATGAATGCTAATGATGCTTTCACATACCAAGGCCTAGCCAGTTTACACAAATCCCAAATCAAAATCCAAGGAAACTGAAACCAAACTATTGTGTTTACTTTCCTTTCTTATACTATTTTTCTAAATTATGAAGAAATGTAAAAAAAAAAAAAGTGCATGTTAGAAGTGTAGAAATTATAGGTACATACAGGTTCTGCTCGCAACCTGTAATCAGGAAAAGTAATAATCAACAACTAATCTCCAACATGATGGATAATAAGATGGAAATAATGCTGATAATTCCAGTTGAACAAAAGTGGGCATGTAAATAAAGTCTGATTTTATGTGGGCAACGTGCACTCTTACTAAGGTGTGTAGAACTCATAGGTCTTCGAAAAAAGTGTATGACTTCAGTTTTGACCCACTGATGCAGCAAATTAAAACAGTTTAAGACATTGGGAACAAATATGCAATCCTGTAGGCAGAGAAAATGACTACTATTAAAAGGAATGTTCTGCCTAGATTGCCATTATTACTGTTCCAATCTCTCCCAGTAGTACTCCCTGGCATAACCGCCATGGAGAAAGAAAGCGTGATCTTCAATTTTATAAGAAATAAAAAGACTGGATAATTCAGCTGCAGAGGTCAACTTCATAGAGTAGTCCAGCAGTGCCAGATATGGATTCTGGCTCCTGATGCAAAAATTGCAGAGATTTGAGTCAAATCAAGACTGAATTTACAAAGATAGGTTTTGACCCAGAAGATGCCTGCCAAGAGGTAGCTGAACCTTCATGTACAGTCCAGAAAATTATTGAACAGTGGTTCGATGGACTCTGTTGTTTAAGGTTCTAGGGTCTATGCATTAATTTCCAAGAATAATATCTTGGTTTTGTGTATTTAGAAGAGTATCCTCAAAGATTTTATTTTTTAACTTAGTGTTAAAATTTTCACTGGTTTGGAAGCAAGAAAAAAACATCCAAAAGGGTAAACAAGTTGCACAAACGCTGGGAATTTTAAAGTGATATTATAGGACACGAACAGGACAAGCGGCAATGTCATCATGCAGATGGTGGGTTTATTAGTAAACAGCAGCAGAAAGAAAACAGAGATGATAATAACAGACCAGAAGGAATAACTAAAGAAGGAGGGAAAAAGAAAAGTGCGAAAGGAGGATATAGCACACTCTGAGCACACAAATGTGGGAAAGGTTTCACCATCCATGCAAAGGAGGTAGAATCTATAAACAGTCAGGAAAGAAACACAGGTAACTACATTAATGCTTATTCACGAGATGGTTTTAACTTTTTTCTGGATTTGTTTGGTTTCCTACACAGAATAAACAACCTGTTATTCATAACTTTTGTTTTGTTTCTCTCAGCAATGGTATTCCCTCAAGTGTGCGAACAATGTTTATGTGACAGTGGTTACAATAATAACTCTGAACCCAGACACCCCCCCAACATTATCAGTAACTCATCAGAACTAGTCTCTGGGTTTTTTCAGAAGCACCTACAGTGTTTGTCTGGTAAAACTCTCTTCACCTCATGCACAAAGCATTCATTCCCACACAGATTTCACATCAAGCACTCGATCGAGGTTTAGCAAAGTAAATTATACAACACTTTCAAAAGAGATTTTCTCTCTAGGTCTTAAATATAAAAAAGGCATAACTCTGGTACTGACCTTACTCTTATTAACAGCTTCAGAAAGTCTCACCCTAGAAGCTAAACCCTCTGGTTTTGTTGGGTTTTGTTACCCATAGAGGTACAAAAAACCTCCAGCAATATAGCACGGTAACAGGGTGATTGTCCCTGTTCTGTGATGTGTCCCTGTTCTGTGATGTGCCCCTGTAAGAGTCCAGAGTGAAAAATGAACAGCGGAGGCAAAGGGAGAAGGTGATCTTGGGAAGTGATAAGTGCTTGGAAGGGGTGGGATGCCTGCCACACCACCTAATCACACATATCCACGGAAGTGACAGAGCACATATTTTGTCCTTTATTTTCTTCTGCATAAACAATAGCCTTGGTACCTGGATGTTCTGTGTTCCAAGCCTAGAATATTAAAGAGGATAACACTTCTGCATACGGTATTACTGTTCATTCTGAAATAGTTTCTAGACATTTGTAATTAACATGAAATGTTAGTAGAGCAGCAGAAATATCAAAGTGCCGTGCAGCTGCATTGCTAGAAACTCATGAGCAGTTTCATTAGTTCAGATCAAGACTCAAACGGAGTCTTGATTAATTTTTTTCTTGAAGTCGTATAGTCAGTCTTACGTAACTATGGTAAATTGCCTTAGAAAGCATTTCTATATCCATACATAATTAAATTAATACTTGCTCGTGTTGAAATAAATCAAACCAAAATTTTTGGTTTACGCAGTTAGCAATGAAGAAGTGACTCATACAGGCTAAAGGACAACTGGTAAGGGAAGGGGTTACTTTTTAAATTTTCTTCGCTATTCCTAATAGTACTAAAGAATGTACAAAAAAATTAAAATGGTTTTCTTGATGAGATCCTTTGTAGCTTTTGCAAGGTCAATAAGAATTAAATACTAAGTTTTGTTTTGTCTCTGGTCAGTCACTTCAGTCATAATTGACACTGATAGGCAATTTTGTTTTCATTATGCAGAAGAATAACGCTGCTGTGTTCTGAATTTTAAAAAATGGAAGTCTGACAACATGTCTTGGGGGTTTATTTCCCCAACATTTTTATTATCACGTAAATATGCCTATGTGCTATGTTTGTAATCACAGCCCAGAAATGTTTCTGCTGCTGACTAAAGTGCTTTCTCTCCTGTGTTGGAACATCATGATGTGAATACACTAAACTAAGCAAAAAGCCTAACAGATAATTGCAAAATGCTGCCTCCTGCTACCTGTACCGACTTACAAACAGTCACTGCTAAACCTCACTGTACTTGTTGCTTTCAAAAGCAATCAATCACACGGTGGCACATTAACCAGACTTCCCCACAGATACTGGGGTGTATTGCTGAAGTTACGAGATTCCACCAGTTTACTGAAGTTTCTCATGGGTTTCTTGCACCAGGTAGAATGAAGATTATTGCTCCTGTCCTTGCAGCTTCGCCTGAACTGTTCTTGTTCTAATTTAAAATTACTTCCCTGATCATTCGGCATTTTGAGTGCATGCTCCACCCTTTAGCAGGAGAGAAAAAAAAAGGATTGTGAGGCTAACTAAACTAAACGCTTTACTGGACAGATGACGTGAAGTAAACCACTGGCCATAAGAAAGGCCTGCCAGAATTATCTCAGCCCCAAGAGCCTATTTACCTCACCAGTATCACAACTGAAACCTCTGGAGTTGATGCAAAGGAATCTGAAATCTGCTTGTAGAGCAGGGGATGGCAGGGGAAGGTAGTGTGGTGAGAGGAGGAAGAAAGTGTTTGTGCATACTTTTGGACATATGAGATCCGCCATCCTGAAGACATTGCAAAAGGGAGCTGACCACGCCAGATTTTATCATTCTGTGCCAGAGCAGCTCATAACAGTATTTTCAGCATAACTGTCATGGAGCTCAACAAGACTTAAGATCCTATTCTTACCACGTGATACACACAACCATGACGTAAGAGCACCTACCTGAACTGCCAGCAATACAATCTTTTCTGTTTACAGCTTGTGATCATAGCACCCCTGGGTCATCAAATGAGTCCCTGCTTCCTGACATGAATACAAAGTGTAACTTGTTAATAACTCTGCCCAAAATACCTGCTTCTTTGTTGTGTGGGGAATCTGCCAGAAACAAGCACACAAAATCTCCTAATAGCCCAACATGTGAAACCCTTCTGCAGCCTTGATGGACTTGTCTGCAAAGCAAAGAGCTGTGCCAAAATATGACTGATGTGTTTTTCAGAGAAAATATGGCCTACAGACTCTTACTTTCCCTCACACAATCCTGTTTTGATCTTTTTTTTTTTTCTACATGAAGCAGAGCGGATTCTTTTTGCTGTTGCCATAACAATGGGCAGACACCTCACCACCTTAATCAAAATCCCCTGACATTCATGTTAAGGAGATCTCTGAGCAAGCAAGCACTTGCTCTCCTCGCTTAGGTTCTTGACTTTTTCATCTATACCAGTTGAAATTCTTTAAGTAACGGCTTTTGTGCTGCTCTTGGACAGAATCCCCACCTCGGGGATTCTGATGAAACTTTTCTGATTCTGGAAGGGACCAGACTTTCTGTGGGTGCTAGTCACATACACCCAGAACTGTGAAGAGACGACCAATGTGAACTTGACTGTAGGTGTTTCAGCAGCTTGGTGATCCTTCCAAGATACGGTTTGTTTGGATTTTAGATAAGTCACTTTTCTGATTGTTGAACAGCAGTGGACACTTTTCTCGACTATGTGCCATGGGGTCCTTCAGTTCCTGCCGAGTTTCTGTCTGAAATATGCTACTGACTGTGAGAATGCTAAATAGACTGAAACTAACAGCAGATATCAAGTTCCTTGTATAGGGCTTGTGCAGGTCATGACATTGTATATGGAAAAGAGACAGAAGGGCGTTAGGGAAAACACTAACAGAGTTTTTTATAAGAGTACAACAGAGATAGTGCAGTATCTGTTGATCTATTGTATCCATTATGATGCACACGGGAATATTTTGTGCTGGATCAACTTTGTTTACAGGCCTTCAAGATCCAATAAATTAGACAGACATAACAGTAGCTGAATATAGACATTCTTCACTTTTTTTCATCATCTTTTAGAATATATGTAGCAAGCTTAGGTCTAATGTTATTTTTTATTTCACAAATTTGAACTGGATATGCCTTGTTAACCTGGACTGACATCTATGGAAATCAAAACTTACATCTGAGTTTTTTCAGCATGTCGAAAATTTGATTTGCCTTTGATTCATCTCATTGTAGAATAACTGTCTCATATTAGAGAATTTAATATTTTAAGACTACAAGTGAGGACATTCTTCTTTTTAAAGACAAATAGTTTTATCAAGTACTTATTGTGAAAATAAAATAGTTAGAAAGGAATGAAATCATATTTATCTCAGAAGCTCAAGCCTGCTTGGTTCATGAGGAAGCTGGCATTTCCCTGTCTTCTGATTTGCCTTTGAGATTTCCTGTTCATAATGGCATAACAGTCAGCAGACATGTCTTACTCCCAGAGAGACAGCCTGTATGAATCAGGACCTGATCAAGTGCAAAACATCTGAGAAGAAACAGAATTTAAATTTATGTATACTAATGGTTTATTTATTGATATTGTATATTTTACCATATGAGCAAACCAATGCCTCTTAGGCAAAGAAAGCAGCTTTTATACAAGGGTTTGTGTTTTCTGTACTATAGTAATTCCACAGACAGATAAAAACTTAGAATAAAGACCGAGTCGTGTTTTTATGTGCTGTCTACGTGAATAAAGCAGTGAACTAATGACTAGTAAGGTAATCAACTAGTAAATTTTTTTTCCTAAGTTAAAAAAACTTACCAATATATAAATTTATATGGTAATTACAATCAAAAAATTATTAAAGAGTGTTGGTCTAATTTAAATTACACCATTTTTTTAATTCCTGATTCGGGGATTTTACAAATCTAGACTTCACTAAACTGAGGACGAGTAAAGTAATTATGCGTATTATACACCGATAAGTAAGAAAAAATATACTGTATAAAGTCTAAAGACTACTTAGACTGATGTCCAGTAGTGTACCTGTTTAGACAGCCAAGAAAGTTTTAAGATATATGCAAATACAGTTCACATTATTTTTTAAAAATTACTTTAGACATACCTCTGAACTTAATTCCAAGTTTTTGTGTTTCTTTCTTAATTTCCCTTATGTTAATTTAGCTATATTTTAACAAAGTCTTCTCTACAATGGCAGAATCAAATTATAGAGAAACACACATTTAGAAGTACTATTAATCCCTCTCCCACAATATCTTCGTATCTAATTTAGTTAGTCTAAAAGTTATTCTTTAAATAGAGACATTCTATAACAAGAGATTTCATGTTCCCCTCAGGAGCTGGAAGGAAAGTAAGGAAGTTTAAGAACATTAGCTTAAAATTACTATATTGACAAGCATGAATACTATATCCTTTACTCATGTGTCAGTCATTGGGTCTATTCCTGAAACTCTTTTATCAAAGATTTTTTAATTCAGATAGCTCTGGCTTGCATACTTCAAGGAACATTACCGTATGTGCCAGCTGTGAGGTCTGAGGGATTTCCAGCCTCTGGAAATTTATTCAAGAGCACAGTTGGCATTCCAGGTGTACAAGGAATGAGGCTTATTACTTTTAGTCCACTATTCCACATTACCTTGCATTGTTCTTCACCTCAAATAGCAATAATTTATCCTGACCTCAGAAAGAAGAGGGTGCTAAAATAATCTTTGCAGAAATAACGTAACATATCTAATCTTCTTTGAAGCTAACTATATGGACACCTGCTCGGAGTATGTCAATAGGACCTAGTCAGTCAAAGGACCCCCTGGGAAACTGCCCTCAGGGACAAGGGAGCAGAACAGATCTTTAAGGACACTTTCCATAGAGTGCAAGAGCTGTCGATCCCCAGGTGTAAGAAATCTGACAAGGAAAGGAAGAGACCAGCGTGGCTGAGTCGAGACCTGCTGGTCAAACTAAAGGGGCAAGAAAGAACTGCTCAGGCAATGGAAGCAGGGACAGATATTCTAGGAAGAGTATAGAGACACTGCCTGTTTGTGTAGGGATGTGGTCAGGAAGGCCAAGGTGCAGGTGGAGCTGAACTTGGCAAGGGAAGCAAAGAATAATAAGGGCTTCAACAGGTATGTCAGCCAGAAAAGGGAGGTTAAAGAAAGCATATCCCCTCTGATGAACATGACTGGCAAGCTGGTAACAACAGATGAGGAGAAGACTGGGGTACCCAACAATATTTCTGCCACAGTCTTCACTAATAACCTCTCTTCTCACACGTCCTGAACTGATGGACCAGAACACAGGGACCAAGGGGGCAAAGTCCCTCCCACTGTAGGAGAAGATCAGGTTCGTGATCACCTGAGGAACCTGAACATACACAGTGTATGGGACCTGATGAGATACATATCAGAGTCCTGATGGAATTGGCTGATGTAGTTGTCAATCCATCTCCATGACATTTGCAAAGTCCTGGAAGTCAGGTGAAGTCCCTGGTGACTGGAAAATGGGAAATATTACACCCGTTTTTAAAAAGGGTAGAAAGAAGGACCCTGGGAAATACCAACCATCAGGCTCACCTCTGTGCTTGGCAGTATCATGGAACAGATCCTCCCAGAAGGAGTGATAAAGTGACTACATTGATGTTCAAGGGAAGTGCTATGGATGTCACCTATCTGGACTTCTCTAAGGCCTTTGACATGGTCCCCCACAACCTCCTTCTCTCCAGAGCCCATACTGGAACGAGCGTTGTTTAATATCTTCAATGACTTAGCTGGATTGAGTACACCCTCAGCAAGTGTGCAGGTGACACCAAGCTGAATGGTGCAGCTGACATGCCAGAGGGACAGAATGCCATCCAGAGGGACCTGGACAATCTGGAAAAGTGGGTCAGTGTGAACCTCATGAGGTTCAGCAAGTCCAAGTTTTAGGTCCTGCACCTGGATTGGGTCAATACAATATCAGTACAGACTGGGGGATGACATGGTTGAGAACAGCCCTGCGAAGAAGACCTTGAGGATACTGGTGGATGAAAGGCTCGACATGAGATGACAGTGTGCACTCATGACCTAGAAACCCAACTGTGTCTTGGGCTGCATCAAAAGAAGCATGGACAGCAGTTTGAGGGAGGTCTGCTCTGCTCTGGTGAGACCTCACCTGGAGTACTGCATCCAGCTCTGGAGTTCTCAGCACACGAAAGACATGGATTTGTTGAAAAGGGTCCAGATGAGGGCCACAAAAAATGATCAGAGAGATGAAACACCTCTGCTATGAAGAAAGGCTGAGAGAATTGTGGTTGCTGAGCCTGGAGAAGAGAAGACTCCAGGGAGACTTATTGTGGCTTCTCAGTGCTTAAAGGGTGCTTATGGGGCCAATTTTTTTAGCAAGGCCTGTTGTGACAGGACTAGGAATGATGGTTTGAAACTAAAAGAGGGGCATTTTAGACTAGATATAAGGAAGAATTTTTTTACACTGAAGGTGTTGAAAGAGTGGTACAGGTTGCCCAGAGAGATGGTAGATGCTTATCCCTGGAAACATTCCAGGTCAGGTTGGATGGGGCTTTGAGCAATCTGATCTAGCTGATGTTGTCCCTGCGCACTGCAGAGGGTTTGGACTAGATGACCTTTGGAGGTCACTTCCAACCCAAAACATTCTAAGATTCTACAATTCTGTGTCTGTACATGAACATAAGGATCATTATGAATATTACTATGTATATTTACATTTAAGGAGCACGATATCACTTTTCTACTCCCTCTGCAGTGACCAAGTTCTCATTTCTACCAGTTGAGAAGCTCAAAGTATTCTTCCTATCTTGTTCAGTTATTAAATAAAAGGAACATTAAGACAGGAGTTTTAAGTGATGCGTAATGATCTAGATGCTTAAATGCACCTGAAAATCACCTAAAATCTCTTTGAAATATCTTTCTTAAATATACCAGACTCTTTGAAAATATCATTTATCAAGCGTTTCTTAAGCAAAAGCCCTTCCAAGATTTTTTTCTCCTTTTACCTCATTTAGAAAGGATGTAGAACTTGATCAAGAAGGAGGAAGTCTAAATGAACAAAATGAAAACCCTTCTACTACCAACACGAGCGAAATCTGATCTACTTGTCACTTAAGGTTTTGGGATTTTATGTCTCTTAATCCACCGACTCAAATGGCGTGATGTGAAAGATATGGAAAATTTCAAAGCCTTCCTTCTACAGTTTCATAAAGACGTAATGAAGAGAGGTCAGATAAAAAAAGAAAAACCAAAAAACAAACCAAAACAAAACAATACAATAACAAAAGCCAAAACTTCACCCTTTATTTCAGTTCAAAAAGGGAAGGAAGAAACATAATTATTCTTTTTATGAATAAAATTCTGGTTTGACTACAGGAAGAAAGGCATTAAAGGCAGCAGTATCATTCTTATAATTAATTTGCATTTCTTATTATTGAAAACAATATTCTTTAACTGAAGAGATTTTTTTTCCAGAAAACTACTAAAATAGGCTCCCTTGAGCTCTGAAATGTGTCTATTCTCCACCTTTAAAGTGCATGGATAAATTAGAGCATGACCTGCACAATAGGGAGGAAACAAAACTTTACCAATAAAGGATGGCACTTCAAAGAAATACAGGAGGTAATTTGATATAGAATTCTATGAGCTCCACCATTCACAGGGGTCCCCCAAGGCATCTGAATCCAGTTCAAGCCATTATAGATAGATAGAACACTCAAATGTATCTCAGTTTTGCTGAACACTTTTGAATACGGTTAGCTGAAACCAAAGTGCTACCCACCTATAATAGAGCTGCGTCTGCATTAGCGATGGGGGAACTTCAAAAGGTTCAGAGTTCAGATTAATTTCAGTTCTTCAATGAGAAATATCCACGCAGGTGGCAATACAGCCTTTTGAACTTGCAGGCTAATTTTTCTTTCGTTCCCTTCTTGCTCTCAGAATTTCTTGCAAAAGCCTTTCCAGTATCTCTTTTTTTCTTTCTTGTTATTCACATAGTGGTATTGACTTCCCTTGATTATTATTGCATAGCTACTGCATCTCTTTTGTCCTTCATGGTTTTGAGGCTGATGTTCTGAAATGGCAGCTTTCTTCTGGAGTCTAGAATATTTGGAAATGAAACAATGAGGAAAATTCCCATGAGCTGAACCACATCTCTGCAAAACACTCCCTGGAACAGTATTTCAAATTCATAAAACATCATGGTAAGTCATAGCACGCATCGAAGCCTATGCCCTGCAATACAACATTCAGGGTTTTTTTATTTCTTTCAAAAGCCACCAGCCCCCCCGCAGGGGAATACTGCACTGGATTTTAGCCATCTTTGTGAATAGAGGTCAGTAATGAGTGTTAGAAACAGGATGACTAGGGCAGTGAAATCCTGCCAGAACTGCAGATCTCTGGGTATGAGCAATACCTGGAAGAAAAGAAGCACATCTGCTCTTTCTGCCTCCTTCTGGAAATCCCTACATTTTTTTGCCAGGCTTATTTGCAGATCAGTGGCTGCATGGAAGCTCACCTACCCCTGGACTCACCCTGAGGGTACAAGAGTTACAGAGAAAAATTTTTCTGGAGTTTTAAAGAACTCAGCAACAATGAAGCACTGACCATTTCCTTCGACCTGCATTTCTTCCCCCACCATAACCCCACCAATCTCCCGTCTAAGAACTAGTGAAACTGCTAGCTAGACTAGGGCTAGTAAACAAAATAAAACATACTTAAAATATACATTTAAAAGTGGAAGTTACAGTTAGGAAAATAAATCCAAGACAGAAAACAAGAACCAGAAACAAAACAGTAATTACAAACTCTCTAGGAAGATATTCCCTAGACAAAAAGCCAAATAAACAACCTAGGTTTTATGCGGAGAAATTAGGATCAAAGACCTGTGTTTAAGATGCACCCGTACACCTAGATTTTCCAGTACACAAGAAGAAATTCACTGAGACCAGGAAACAAATTTCAAATACTTTTCATGCTACACACCATCAACAAGACGGCCAAGCTTCTGCTTGCTAGATAGACTGATGATTTTTTGTTGTTGTTAGAATGGCTTTTATTCACATTTCTATCACAAAATCTGTAAAGTTTGCATTATAAAAGTTCCTTGCAGTCTTAATAGCCCCTTTTCAACACATGTGCTTCTGGTGCCATCCACAGGAGTTCAATAAATCTGTTCTGACCACCCACATATATTTAAGATCTCATTGTGGTATGATCCTTGTTCTGCTAATAGCAAAACAATGAGGGGAATTATTTACATGGGACTCATCTGTGGGAGAGGTGGGGAAGGTATTCTTGACATCTAGTCACAGACCAATTGTTCAGCATTAAGGAAAAAACGGACCAAGCGCTTGGAAAGAAATTTGTCGTACGAAGCACATCAGCACTTTTAATTTAAATCAAATTAGTGAGAGCCTTCCGTAAGGCCATCAAAGGTCCTTTCAGCAAGCCAGGGGAACTTGATGTATGCCACCACAACTAGATGTTAGTCACAGCTTCGTCCTCAGCAGTGGTTACTGAACATGTAATGATTAGAATAAATGTGGAACTTGAAATAACTGCTGAGTTTCTTGGAATAGATACAAAAGCATCTGAACAGTTATTCTCAAGCTTGAACAACAGGAAATACCAATTTGTTAAATCATTATATTCTGCAAAGACAATTATTAGTCTGTGCATAAATGAAAGGAAAAAAAAAGAGAGATGTTTAGTCCAAATAATTTAATAGGCAAAACTCTGGCAAGTATTGTTGTTCAGATCTCATTTCTTTCTGTGTGCAGAATCCTGATGAGTTAAATCATCTGTGAAGCATTGACCATCACCAAGGAAAGAATTTCCACAGCTGCAGACCACCAGGTATTGCAAATTACAGGAGGTTAAATGTAAAAAATAGAAACAAAAGCTGAATATTCTGCTGCATATTCTCTCAGTAATGTGTGCAATAGAAACATATTTGAAGAATGTATATACAAACATGTGCACACACACAACCCATACAATTCCTCCAGTTCAATACTTGCTAGGGCATAAAATACTTTCTGTTACAGTGATATTGAAAAAAAATAAAAATTCAGTCTTTCATAAGAATTATCATTAATTAAAAACTGACGTGAGACAAAGCCTATTAATTCTTCCTACTTTTGTCAGGTTCACATTTTGGGCAGTCCTGTGTTAGTTATATAAAACAGAAAATCATTTCTTTCAGCAGAAATCAAGAGACATTGAAAACATCATACTAGAGTTAAGGAAATGCCAAACTTTGGTAAGTATTTCTCGTGGTATTCATACTCACAATTTTCTTGGCTTAGAAAAACATTCTGTCTGAAGGATATAAAAGATATTGCCTGGAGATAAAAGTGCTGGAAAACCATTTTTCCTCAGACCACATCTTTTGCATATCCAATTATATCCCGTAATATTTTTGGAGGTACTTTATCCACGGACTAAACTGTACCTACATCGTTTGTGTATTTATAGCACCACAAGGGTCACAAATACCTTATATTAACAGATTCCCTAGTGCCAAAACAGCCCGGCCTCACAGACATTTCATCAAAATATGCTTAGTGCCCAGTCTAAGCACATTTCATTCCAGTTAATTTTCAGACCCTAGAGTTCGATCATCTTAGCATCAACAAAAAAGAAATGCCTTCTTAAGTGTGCAAGACAAATTACTTTCATTTTTGTCTACCAGAGAGGCCTCTCAGGACCCCGATCCCTTTTGAGCTCAGCAAAAATGCTGTCATGTGGTCAGCAGAATGAGCGGACATTTGAAAAGCTGGGTTTAACATATGTCATTGTAGAAACGGCTGTAGAAAACCCCCAGAATCATTCTTATAAAATCATCAGTAAAACAATGAAGGAATACAGACAGAGTAGGAACATCCCTCTTTTTTGATAACTCCTGTTTTTCATAGTGGTGAGCCATGTACCAAACCAAGCAGCATGAGTCTTCAAGATAAAATGAGTAGTGTCCACTACATTTCAAAGTCCTAATTTGCTTTGAAGTAGCAGAAGCTTACAGTAAAAAAGTATCGTGTCTTGTAACCATCCCTTCTCTAGTTCTAACTGACATTCGGTTCATTCTAATTTGGTAATCCCCTCCTTAATTTTAACTTTGTAGAAGTGGTGCTGCAGGAAAATACAGCTATTTTGGACAGGAAAAGAACATTCTCAGTGACTGAATGCTAAGGCTGAATTGTTTATGTGTGGTTTGTTGCTGTCACTGCATTATTCACAGCTATGAATCAGCAAATCTGAAAATCTGTACACTTCCCCCAAACCGGACAGTTTGCAAAAACCTTCTGCTAACAGACCAGCAATATCACTTATTGTGAGAGGTACCAGAGAAAGATGAGAAGAAACCCATCCCACGCCCTGTTTTCCCTTCAGATCCTAATATCCCTGAAATGATGAATCCACCTTTTACAGGCTGGCATTTTCTACTGTGTGCTGGGGATTTATCGCTGAGACCTAACTTGAAAGATGCTGTGAGTCATGGACATTTGGTGATGCACCGATTGCAGCTATCGGCTGCATATGCTTCTTGACCAGTGTGTTTCATAAAATCTGTAGAAAATGAGTCATCAAAATAAAAAATATGATAGTCAGTAACAGAAGAAAAGATAACTGTCAAAAAAATATACAATGATGAACGAATAATCGTAGACCACCCACTTAGTAAAACATCTATGCATATATGATATAAACTGTTCATGTCTGAGCTTTTACGTGTACAAAACTGCTGAAGGGTCTAGAGCACAAGTACTGTGAGGGGCAGGTGAGGGAACTGAGGTTGTCTGGAGAAAAGGAGGCTCAGGGGAGACCTTATCACTCTCTACAACTCCCTGAAAGGAGGTTGTAGTGAGATGGGAGTCAGTCTGTTCTCTCAAGTAACAAGAGACAGGACAAGAGGGAATGGCTTCGAGTTGCATTGGGGACATTTAGGCTGGATATTAGGAACAATTCTTCACTGAAAGGGTAGTGAAGCATTGGAACAGGCTGCCCGGGGAAGTGGTGAAGTCCCCGTCCCTGGAGGTATTTAAAGACGTGTAGATGTGGTGCTGAGGGACATGGTTTAGCAATGACCTGGCAGTGCTGGGTTAACAGTTGGACTCAATGATCTTAAAGGTCTCTTCCAGCCAAAACAATTTTGTGATTCTGTGATTCTGTGAATTATTCTCCCTTAGAGGTAGGTACAGAGGCATATAGAGATTAATCTTATATATATGTGTATGTTGAAAACCTGATTTGAAACACTGGGAGTACTAACCTTTTCTTCAAATCAGATTACACTTTCTCAGATCAGGTGCTGAAAAAAAACCTCTGGGGTATACAGTAAAAACCCTATGGATGACACAATCTGAGCATATCATATGGGAAAGCATCGTTGTAAGTAATATTTCTGGGGCTTGTGGGAAGACAGTGACAATCTTAACAGTGAAATCAATCTCTTTTCCAAGAACTTGACTTAAAATAATAAAAAAACTCCAACAAACTTCAACATATCTACAAACGAGGACAGAATGTTACAGACGAGATTCACCTTCAGCAGGCTCCCGCACGAGGAGGATTTGCTGATGCAGCTATAGAGGTTAGCGCTCTCTAATCTAGACAAAGCATTCAGCTTGAGTGTGCTCTGCCTGTTGCTGCACTGCGTCTGGGAGAGCAGGGTGAGAGTACTTCGCTTCTCTAACCTAACATAGGAAACAACAGCCAATCACAAAAAATCTACAGAGAAAATGTCAGTTTGATATTTGAATATTTTCGCATTTACAGGCTGATTTCTGAATGTTTTCATGTGTGCAGGTATAGAAAAAGTATCCTAGTCTCATTACGGGGCTAGTGTTTTACGTCTTACCAATACATGAGTGCATGTGAGAAAAACAATCCACGGGATTCTCCGCAATGCAGTTTTACATAAGGGCCTGTAGGAGCAGGCAGAGTGTTATTAGACCATAAAAGCACATCAGGCTGATTTATGGTTTCTGATCAAGGTTTCTGCGAAAATTACTCTGCATCACCAGCTCAAGGTGACTGCTACCATTAATGTGTGGAAAATAAATGAGACGGGGAGACTGATATCAGAGGAAGTAAAAGGAAGCGCTGAGCTAGTTTATATAGCACAGGCTTCCCATTTTGTTTTACAGTGCATAGAAGGCTGTCATCAAAATGATTGCTTTGGGGCAGAAAAGGCAATTCTTGATAATTAGATCTTATGGCAGGCTTTCTTACATCCGGTATATAAGAACCATCAGGTGTAATACCCTCTCACTATATGTCATCTTCTCCTCTGTCCTGTAAATATTCTCAGGATGTAGAAAACGAATAACATGTGTCTTCTTTCTCTGAAGTTCTTTTCAGAAGAGAGAAATTTCCAAACGTGGTTTCTTAGGATTCGTAATGACTAGGACTATTTTACATAAGATCTGACAGCAATTTGCATTTTGACTAGCATTAGAATAAAACCCAGCTTCTTTTCCACAGTTCAGTGTTCTTGTAGTTTGTGTTGCTTCATTTATTAGTGCTGCATTTTTAATTCCATTTTTATTTTCTCTTGAAAACAAAAAGCACTACCGCGTATTTAAATACAAATGCATAATGCATTATTAAAATTTACTTTATTGTATCTCTCCTAATGCACCACATCTTTACATATACTTTATTTTTATAAAGATACACTCATCTATATAACGCTACTTAAAATTTTTGTTATTTCCTCATCCTGTTTTAAATTGTCTGCACTTTTTTTCTGCACAGTGTTTCTAGATATGTAAAGAATAACGATGAAATGAAATCCATCCATGGCACACACTTTAGTGAAAGTGATAAACTGTGAAACACAGATAATAATCCAGTGCGTCTTATGCTTCTATATGATTTTTAAAGTAATTTTCTAATATTTTATTTCTAGATTCTAAAATGTAGTATGCAGATGTGCAGCATCATTTTACACATCTGGAGAACATCAGGGCTAGTCACGCAGCTCCCTATAGCAGCTGATTTTATGGTCCTTGCATGGCATGTTTTCAAAGCAGTGTATGGAACAAAGACATCTGTATCTCAGAGAAGGGCAGGGTCAGGATTTGGTTTTTAGGACATGATGTCATACCAACTGCGTATCGTTTTCAAAATGGACTCGTGATGCCTAAACCAAATTTCTTTCAATATACACAGACAATAGGATATAACACTTATATTAGTGCATAATATTCACGTAGCTGTAGATTTTAAAACAGGTGTTTTGTTACTAGTGTTGACAAAAATGTTATAAGGGTAAAAAAAAAAAAGTTAACTATTTTTATCCTTCAGATGCTCCCTGAGAGAAAAAGGTCTTCTGTTTATGCGAGAGAGTGATTAGCTTGTACTGTTAATAGGATGGATTTCCTGGTACTTAATTGAAAGCAGGTGGATAATTAAAACCAATGTGTAGCTAATCAAGTGCTAGGTGTCAGGTGATCATGAGGCCATGCCTGATTCTGTTCAGGATAAAAACCTAACTTTCAAGCTTATTTCCTTTGGAGGCTAATGTGGAAAAGGTGAGAAATGCTGGCTCCTGGGGAGAGCATAATTAAAGCATCTTTTCACAGGCACTGGAAATGGGTGGTCCAACCTCACAGAACTGCAGCCTACTTTGCTTAGTAGCATCTTGTGGTTTTGTTTTTGCGGGGTTTGCTTGCCAGTGTTAAGCATGATTTTTCTTAAGGTGAGTACTAAGAGAAATCTGAACTTGTCTCTTGCCTGCCCTTGCTGTTCTACAATGTGTTTTATTAACATTCCCACATTACAAAATGTTGGTATAAATCTGCAGGGATGCAATGAGAAGTGGTGGAGAAATGATGGATTTAAAACACTGCTTAAGCAACCACTAGTTTTAGAATATTTCCCATGTTGCAATTTAAGTTGCATTTTACTTGGATCACAGGGAGTGTTATGTCACCTAATGCTGATGGTGAGCAGGAGCTTTTGTATGTCAGCTGTTCTCCAAACCCTCACACTAGGGAGAGGAGACACTGTTTTGTCTCGATGACAAAATGTCAGGAATCTTGCTTTCCTGTCTACTTGTTTCCCTGCCCCACTTCTCTGCTCTTGCTGAGTACTCTTAGGATTCTTTAACTTGTATGTATTGTTGCTGACAAAGCTGTGTTACACTTACAGGTATAATGTATTGCAAATATCTACAACTTAATAACTAAAATCTCAGTTTAACCCCCTTTCCCTTGTGTGTATATAAGCAATGAAAACATGCAGTCTGTTTAAAGTGCTACCACTTTACCTATTGCTTTTAATTTTGCTGATGTGTTTCAATTTTTTTACTGAACAGCTCCAACTTGACAATGTTTACTTTCATTTTCTTCTAAGTCCAGCATAAAGTTGGCAAAATAACTTAAGACTCCTTCTTATTATTTAAAAAAAATTAGTTTGTACCTGTATTTATATGTACCTGAAGTTTATACGCTGGCATTAAACAAGTAAGTTAGGACACAGGACATTTGTTCATTTCCTTTCAATGGGGGAAAATGTTTATTAGGTATTATCCTTGTTTTCCTTGTAGTTTGGTTAGTGATAAATTTCTCATGCATTCTGATATGTAATCTATTCCTTCTACCATGCTTCCAGAAAAACTTTAATTCTCAAAGTTAGGAAAGAAATGGAAAAATACACAAGTGAAGAGGGAGAAGTTTAGAAAACCAGTGGAATCTGTACCTGTATGTGTTTGTTACAAGAGCGTAAGAAAAGCTGCCCGATGTAAAGGCCATTCATTGGTACTGACGATATGGAGCAGACTGTATCGCTAGTAAGAGATATCAGAAAAAAAAAAACCCAAACCCAACAGTTCTAAAGCTAGTGTCTTCAAACTGTCATGACCCAGAGTCATAAACCATCAAGGATGGTGGTTCATACAGTGATAAAAAGATAAAAAAAAATTTTCATTCTCTTAAAGCAATAAGAAAGGTTTGATTTCTCAACAGCCTTGTGTCTTAATGTCAGGAAAGGTGAAAACTCATGTCTCTGACTACATAAGGGTCAAGAGTTTAAAAAACACGTGAGGTTTATCTGTCTCTCACTAGCTTTTCCTGGGATACGCATATATGTAAAATATGTTTATAAATGTACCCTCCAGGACTCCAGTTCTTGGCAGGCCCCAGCTGCCCCGTGCCCGAGTCTGTGATGTCTGGAGGTGGAGCAGCGACTCTTTCACGGGCACCCCCTTGCCGTGGGGAAGGAGCCTGCATGCCCTTGTGAGGTTGAGAGCTGTGCTGGTGGTGGCATGTGCCTCCGGTGGGGTCCCCCAGGCCAGACAGGTCTCAGCTGAAGGGTCAGACAAAGTGTGTCCACGGGCAGGATGGGCTCACTAGCCTTCGGGCAGCCATCCTAGGAGAAGGACAGCTCTGACTCCAAACCCGGGCAGATGGAGCTCGTTTAGCCTTGTAAGGCATCCATCATCTAAGAGAAGGATACTCTAACCACACCTATGACCCGAGGACTTTGCTGTCACTGTCCAAGCTCACTAGGCGCTGGCAGATGAACCTCAGGTGTAAAGGGTGGAGCCAGTTCCACGCACGCTGCGCCTCACCTAAACAATCCACCGCGCAGTCCCGAAGGGTGCACTCATCGCTTGCAGTGAGCGTGGGAAAAGCCCTTCCCAGATCTTCGTTTGCGAAGCCAAGCCATGGTGATGATTACAAATGTATGCAGAAATCAATATTTCAGAAACTAACTCCCAGGGGAACTATTTAAACATCGATAGCTTCTGTCTTTCAGTCTCAAACGTATGTCTGACAGGGATAAGCCAGGGTTCAGACAAGGGGCTCACCCAAGCAACAGTCAGATTCTGCAAGCTGCTGCTACAGGACAGGAAAATGGGCTGCAAAGGCTTGGTCATTGGCTTTCACTCTGTTGTGCTGGGAGGGCAACTTTTATCTCATTTGTGTTAATTAATCTTGACTACCTTATTGGCAGTTCTCATCTCATAAAGGTTTAATCAAACTTGGCACAGTTCTCCAGTGGAAAAATTTGAAGGTTAAGAAAAATAAGGCTAAGAAACATTCCAAGGAACCCAAGTTGAGCTTCAGTTCTATGCTTAGCTCAGTCAGTGTCCTGAGGCAATTTTGCTGTATTCCTCCATATTGACTTGAAGGTTTGGTTTTCTAAGAAGGGGGAGAGCAAAAGGCGAGTAAAATAAAAATAATTTATCATATTGCTTAAGGGAGAGTGACCTTTCAGAAAATATAATTCTAACAGATGAAGCAGACTTTGGCAGTCTTTAGGGAAGAAGATATCAATTACATTATAGAACCACTGTATAAAAGTATGGGTGAACGTACTGATTTTGCTGAGAGGTCTTGTCAGCCTGGGGTGTCATGTTCTGGAAATGCATATGGGTCCTAGCAGGGCTAACGGGATTTGGGAAATGGTGGTTTAAGCCCTGATTGATATCCAGCTAAGTCTGTGGCCTGTGAAAGCCAGCTAATGTTCCTTGAATATGTTCAGCTCATTTCAGTGCTTGTCAGCATGGTACAGGAGACTGGATGTTTAATATGACGCACAGAAGAAAATAACTTTAAACAATGATAGCGTTTGTCAGTAACAATAAATGAGCTGATGACAGTTCTGAGCTAAGAGACGCCTTCCAGAAGACAGCCTGGTGAATGGATTCAGAGTCAAAGTGATTCTGTGGTTTAAACTTACGGTTGCAGGACCAGCCACCAGAGAACAAAGTGCTCCAGACAAATCCTGACAGAGAACTTGTTTTCTGAAAATAGTGTTTCCTCTCTAGGACAAACCAACAGTTTTTAGCCTTTTAGGGCATAGGAACTGACTCTGAACTGGGCAAAAAGACAGTTTTGGTTTATTCTACCATGTTAAAATTCAAATGTAGCTGAGGAAAGAGGTGACACCAATTGATGAAAAGGAAAATGTAGCTTTCAGTATCCACTGTGTATAGTTTGCTATTGGCAGACTTGAGAAAAGGGAACATCTCCCCACCCCTTCTTTCCCCAAACACATTGCCTCTTCCAATAGGAAATACCAGTGAAATACCAGGACTTTGATCAAACTGCAGATAAATTACTGTAAAAAATGAATAAAACCTGATAAAGTTTGGATAAAGCGTAATAGAGTGCATTGAAATGAACACTTGCATGGCTCTGAGGTTCATTGCCAACTGAAGACGTCAACCAAAGCTAAAGCAAACAAAGAAAATAATATTAATAATAATATCTTGATCTAACATAGTACTTCAGGGAAAAATAACAAGTTGTAAAAGGGTGAAAAAATTTGTTTTTCCATGGCAGAAGGAAGAAAATTGGAGAGACCACAATAGCACTGTAGAAATCATAATAGGAAAGATAATACCTCCTCGGGTTATTTTCTCAGCTTTAGCACAAAAGATCAGAGGAAGCATGAATGGACGGTCAAGAAAAATGGCTTTGGAAGAGACATACAAGGGCTTTTTTGCACTCAGTGCAATCAATGTTACTAATGGCCTTCCTGGCAGGTTGTTTTGAAGCAATATTAGTCAAGAAGGTGATACTGTCCTATCTGTCAGAAGTATATTAACAAGGTTCAGGCATATTTTCTCATCTTCTGATATTATAGGACACAACTGAATGCAAGAAATATTCCAGAGGCTGGATTCTTAGTTACATTTTCTCTGTATTTACTCTAATTGTGCACTACCAGAAATAAGTACATTTAGAACTTCCCACCTGCCAAAGGGTTTTCAACCTGCATGCAAACTGGCTCAGGAGAAGAACTATCTTTTAGTATTTTTATATGAAAATTGCAGGTTTTAAAGTACACTTTTTATCTGCAGGTTTCCCACTTCAGCTTGTGTTCTGACTAACATTTTTGTACAAAACAGAGGAACATTAAAAAAACCACCACATTTGTGTCTGAAATATTTTAATGTCTAGTAAGTGATTATGCAGTATAGACTAATCTGATGACCATCTAAATATGATGTTTGTTTGCTTTTTGTTTATCTTTTTATCTCAGTGTAGTTTTCTGTAGTCATTTGATTTCAACAGTTTCAAAATCTGTGGTCTTCATTTGCAGAAGTTTGAGTATTTTGTTTGGTCTTAGTCTCTGCGGAAATCAGTCTGAATCTTAGCCCAGGTTTTCTGAAAAAAATAAAATATGTGGGTTGAAGTAAATATCAGCTAAATAGCTGCTTCAGTTGCTTTTTATGTTTCTGCAATATGTTGAGCATCATATGCGTGACAGAACTCTATGACACCGAGACTGAGGTGATAATTGTAAATCCTTTGCAATTAATCTGTAGAACTTTTTTCATTTTATATATAGACTTTGTATAAAGTTCTTTACAAACTTTCTTTCCTTCTTTAGATAGGAAGCAAAAAAGTATGCATCTTAATGACAAGGTTTCTTCTTTAATGTAATCCTCTCTAGTAGCATATGAAGTTCCAATGGCAAGTTATAAAGGAAACTAGGTAGGTTAACAGGAAGAGTGGAAGGCAAATTTTCTGTTTCTAGGCATTTCAAGAGCCATTCTGAATGATAGGAGTAAGAAAGGTGCAGATGAAGTGCAATAATACGCAAGATACAGGGAATGTGGCAAGTAATTAGTCAACCTTCCAGGTTGCCAGATAAGGCACTGGAACATTCAAGATCTCTTAGAGTGTAGTGAAAAAATAATAATTTGCTGTGATGTTCTTTTCGTGTCTGATCCTCACCCTGTTTTTGTAAATCCATGCAAGGAACTCAACTGCATCTTGGATATCCAGATAATGAACTTCTGTTAGTCTCGTTCCTTCCAGATAGCAAATTTACTGTTTAAGTTGACTCTTCTTTTCAACTTCCCATTGATTTCTTTCTTCAGCTTTACACATCTGTCTTCATACAGCTAACAAAAGCATCTCAGGGGCTAGTTGTTTTGTGGCAGATATATTTGATCAATTTTTCAGTGAAAAACTCTGTACTAAGATGCATAGCTGATACGTGAGCTGATTCTTTCACTTTTGAAAGCAGATACTTGATTTGTATGTCTATGAAGATTGTGTATATACGACTTTTTGGTTTCCTGCAGATGTTGAAGTGTGATTGCATATAAATGGCTATTTTGTGTTTTTGTGTTATTCTTACTGTAGGGTATATAAACATGGTATATGTGTGCTTGTACATATGTGAAAATGGCCTCCTTTGCAAAACTGTTTGCTTTACTATGGAAAAAATACACTTCAACGTGTATTTTGTTCTTATGGCGACATGCTCATTCTTTCTGTGTTGCTTATCTCACTTCAGCTAACTGGACTTTAAAATATATAGAACATTGCTTCAGTGGTGCAGTTTTTTAATATTTGCTTTTTCCAAGTATGAGCTTACTTTTTCTCTACTAAGTTCAGGCATTGGGTTAGGCTGTGATACTGACCATGATTCTACTTTTCCATTGCCCTCTGAGCTACTTCTCATCTGGCAAGCCTTCAAGAACTTGCCACATCAGGCACTGATACCAACCAAGAATACAAAAGTATGTCAGTACAGCCGAAGAGTACAAAATGTCAGTGCATTAATATATAAAATATGGTTGAGGGGGTTTTTACCCATTCAACTGGCAAAAAACCTGTGATGTGCTATGATTCTGAGCTGTCTCCAGGGCACTCATCTGTTATAAAACTTATTTCAGTACAAAAATGAATTATAAGAAGTCTTCATGCTGCACTGATACTGCACTCAGCCTGTTTGCAAATTATTCCAGCAGTAGGCAATTCTGTAGAACTGAGCTAACATAGTAATACCTGTTATGCAGAAGTTAACCAGCCTCATAGCATTCTGTTAAGAAAAAGAAATAATTCTGACCTGCAAATATGAGCTTAATCTCCAATTTTGATTTCGTTAAATCCAGCAGCTCATGCTAATTTGCTGTTGAGTTGCTGGTCAGAAACTATGACATGATTGCCCTGTAAAGTGTTTTGGGGAATTGCATAATTTAGGTTATAGAGTGTTAATTTCACCTAAAAATGAAAGACAAATTTTTCATTTTCTCTTTTATTCTATTTACAATTACACATCTCAAAATCTAATGTACAGTAGGTGGATGTAGATTGTTTCAATTGGTTTTTATTCCAAATGATTAGGTGGCCTTTCAATATGATTCAGAGAGCAGTTATACCAAAGTACTGCACTTAACATGTAACAGGTCTTTCAACTGGATTTGATGGCAAAGAAGGAACTACTCAGGTACTCCAGTGATCTGTGATGTGCTCTTCTTCTGCCTTCCCTGATTTTGGTAATAGACTACTGCAAATTCTTTTAATGACACACCTTGAGTAATTGGTTCTGTGTAACTGGATGAGTTCACCACTCTTCTGCAATGGTAAATATCATAGAGATCTCTCCATCGACTTCAGAAATGACAGTGTAATGAAGGTACTTTTATAAATCTGGCTGTACTGCAACTGCAGCTTCTAACTTCTGACAGCTTATATCCCCTTGTTCTGCCAGATACTATTCTGCCCATTACTAATCCACTACTTTTCTCCCCTACTTAGGGAGAACTCATCATTAATTTGTAGGCAGCAACTATATTAGCTTGGGATTTTTTGGCCAAGCAAGTAATTTGGCATTTTAGCAAATCATATTTATGTTAGTAATAAAAGCCATCCAAAATCATCTCAAAGATCAGTACTATTACCTGTCTTCCAGGCTGTCCTGGGTTCAACCGCGACACAGGCCAATGTTCATGCCATTATTTACCATTACAGAACAGAGCACGGTTTAATTTTTAGCCACCATCCTTCCTATTTCAATTCGCCATTAGACATCCATGTAACAATGAAAATGGAGGTGTTATTGAATCCCACGAAAGGGCTGTATCACTTCTCGTTTGAGTAGAACATGAATGTCAAAAATGGATATCAGGTTAACCACATATTTTTGGTAAACCCATGCTCTGTTTTTTGCAGTTTTCTGACACTACTGTGTATGTCTAGTTGTTACTCCTTAAAATGCATTCTAAATATTGCAAGTCATTGAGGTCAGGTAATGGGTCTGTAGTCACTTGGTTCACCCTCCTTCCTGCTCCACCCATATGATATATCTGTTACCATTATATCTGTTACTGCTTAAACATAGAGCACCCATCCTGATGTGTAAGTGTCTTTAAAATATTTAAAGTGTGAGTTTCCAGCAAATCCACCTTCCAATTCTCTTAATACTTTAGGAGAATGGCTATTTAAGCCTTGGAGCTTTGCTTCTGCCCCAGAGGTGAACACTTTTATTTCTAACCATCTGCCTTTCCCCCACACCTCACGTGATAGCCCTCACATAAAACTGAAGTTTTGTGAGATCTGACTCATCTTTGAGATATCTCGAGTCATTTTGTTACTACTTTAGTTCTTTGATCAACTTTTTCCTTTATCACCTTCTAGGGTTTCTACTGTTTGCCAAAACAGATCTTGAGGGGTTATGCATAGAACACTTCTTTCACTAACTGAGAACAGAATTCAAGATACTTGCACCTTTTAGAGCAGGAAAATCTTACTTTCTGTATTAAAACTTTTAGAAGTGCATGGTCTTATCTAGTATAAGTGAATGTATCTGAAGTTTCAAATAAGCAAGTCAGAAAGGATAAAATGATAATTCACCTGTTGAATCATCTCCTCACAGAAAAAATATTCTACTGGTGCATATTTACTACAGAAGTGTTTAGATGTATTTAAATAAATGGTAAAAAAGGGAATTATACCAGTAGTATGTGAATGTTACTGTGATCCAAGAAGCATACAGTAAGCTTATGGTCTTAAAGTGATTAAGTTACTACATGATCAAGTGTTTGAACTGATGAAGCTATTGAATTCAAATCTAGTCCCCACAGAGCTAGGTGCTAGTTATAACAAGAGAAATTCAGAACTTTGAGTCAAATTTTTCTTCAGATTGCAAAGTCTTTTTTACTTCCTTTTACAGCTGTTTCATGAAAATCTTAGGTGAGTTTTGAGAAATGCAACAGTCTCATAAAATGTGAGACTTAAATGTTGAATTTTGTCTGACAATATCTGACACAAAAGGATTCAATTTCCCTCAAACTCAGTAGAATTTTAAATGGACTAGATGACCAAAACAGAGAAAGTCTTATATTTGTAGCTACTCCAGTTAGATCTTAGCAGTGACACATAGACAAGTGGACTTGTATTATCTTAAAGCATGTTCAGAAAAAGCTCAATGACTAACACCTCCTTCTTTTTAGTCCAAGAAAAGACTAGCAGAAACACAGATATAGAAGGAAGGGGCAACTCCAGTAAGAACTGTTTTATAAAGAAATTTCAAGCAAGATCACGTGTTCTTTATTTATATTGCAAAAGTGATGTTCAAAAATTGAAATTAAGTTACATTGCCCTGCTGTATTCGAGGCTGGAAGATGATGTGTAAAATAAGTAAATCCTTACATCATACTGATTCTAAAAGTATTACATTTTATGAGTATTTATTGCTGATTTTATGAGAGGTGGAAACAGTTTTGACCTTTTGTGATCATCCAGGAAATCTTGGAAAAGAGAATATATATATAGCATAGCTTAGACTATCAATGTGATAAAGAGGAATTCAAAATTTTCTGTGAAGTGAAAATGGTGATGGACAGAGTCATTCCTCTCAATGTTCAGGGTTTTTTTCTTTCTGAAGCTGTTTGTTCCCAGTATTTACAGATTTTATCAAGGCAGGAACCACTTCGGCTGAAGAATCTTGCTTCCTCACCTGGAAACTCACAAGTATTTTAAACAGTGTCTGTAGAACAGAGCTGTTGGATGAGATTCTGCCTGCTTCAGATGCAAGGAAACAGTTTGATAATTTTGTTTTCCTTTTATTCCGCCTCAGCCTCTTAAAACACAGACGCCAGTTAAAAATACTTGGGTCCAGTGATCTATAATCCCTCAGAGGACTGTGACATCACACTTCTGTATGAAGATTAAAGTTAACTTGAAAATATAAGGGATTAGCTGGGCTGAAAAATACCACTCCATAACAGTGATTGTCATTCCTAAATCTGAAGGGAAAACTTGAAGACCGTTTTCTCCAGTATTTATGCACTTTCTGTTGTACAGTCAGCACAGAATTATGTGCATCCCTTTATTTTCTCATCACACACAGAAATAATGTGGGATGCCCCTGGCATGTCCTGTATTCTTGGTTTAATTTCCTTTAAGTACTTTTTGGAACTCCCTAATGCATGAAATTGAGTCTATTTAATATTGGAAGTGTACACGCAGGTGGTAGGTGTGATTAGTTTATGATGCTCCTGGGCAGGTGAGGTAGGCTGTGTTCTGTGGAGCTCATAGAATGCCCAGTTGCCTTTGGAATTAAAAGGTATGTGAGTGGGTTGGAAGGTGATACATTGCTTAGGCTTGTCCAAAGGGAAATATTTTAATGAAGTTCATCACAGGAAAATGTAAGTTAGCTACCATGAACACTGTTTGAAATTGAAAGCAACCAAAAGAATTTATCAGACTGATCTAAAACTGTACTAAACATGTATCTCAAAAATGGATTTTTTAATTGTTATTTAGATCACAAACTTGACATCAAACCTCCAAATCCATGCAGAAGTTTTAAAAAACGGAGGTGGTGCCAAGGATCAATTAACAACAAAGTCGACAGTATTACTTGTACCTGCCTAACTGTATATCATTTCATCCTCATTCATATGGTGGCATCTTCACTCCCTGCAGCTTCCATCAAATAAAAATCCTATTTTCACCCAGTGGTTCCTCAGACAGATGTGTTCTGGCAGGAACAGCTAGATGTCTGATTCTAATCCGCAGCCACAGAGCAATCAATAGTCTTTCGTTATACTGCGGTCTAGTAGCTTTTTTACAGCTGTAGAAGGGCAAAATAAAAACAAATTTTAGCTATGCTGAACACTGGTAAAAACCACATATCAACGCCTCTAAGAAATTTAAAGAATCATGGTGTTCTAATCAGCCTAAATCAATAAAAAAGCAGCAATAAATTCTTAAAATAATGAGAATTCTCCATGATTAATAAACCTATTGTTGCTGAGAAATGCAAGAAGTTACTGCTCTTGAAAAGATGGATCTTTCTAAGAGGTGAACAATATAATCTGTCTTTGCTCTGTTTTTCCACATTAGCAATGATGCCTTGGGTTCAGGGGTACTATAGAGGGTACTATAGACCGTCTCACCCAATAGGACATGTTAGCTCTATTTCATCACTGTATAAATGTACTTTATTTTAGCTCAGGTCAAGAATTAGATTCCTAATGGTCCAGAGCCTTAGCTGACAACTGCCATGGACTGAAGCGTTTTTGAAGTCCATCAGACAATCATAAAGAACTTTGGTTTGGAAGAAACCTTCAGCAGTCTTTCTACCTAATCTCATGCTCAGAAGAGGAATAACTTCATAGTTTGGTCAGGTTACTTCCTCAACAGAGTTTTGAAAAGCTTTGAACGTGATAATACCACAGCACCTCTGTGTAAGCTATACCAGTCTATAACCACTCTTTTAACGAATAATCTAATGTCGGTCCAACCAGAATTTCTCCTACTGCTTCTCGTTATTTTCCCATACACATCTGAGAAAAGGAGAAGGATCTTCTCAGTCCCTTTAGCAAGGGGAAGGTTGCAATTAGTTTAATACTTAGCTATGAATTCACCAGGATAAAAAGAACAAATCATTTGGGAAACTTTTTTGTTAAAAAGACAAGAATCCTATATTGTTATTCTCTGTATAGTACTTGAATTTGGGGAACACCTAACTTCCTGCATAATTTTTTAAAATGACTGCACAATGCATGTAGGACTAGACTAATTCCCTTTGTCTTTCTCGGTGGTTTCTTAACGATCATGCTGATGTTACTGGTTTAGTGTACAGTGATGTAGATATGCAGGTACACTTCCTTTCCTGGTTAGCTTTATAGGTCAGATTTGAAACCGGTCAACTTCCAAATCAGGAAATATCTGAAATTAATTAAAATACTGATTTTCCTGTACTGCTTTTGTGAGAAGATAAGTTTTGAATTAATATTTGGTTAATGATTAAAAATTAATTCCTATTAAGCTCCCTTATACTTTGCTCAAATCCAGAGGGACCACCAAGAACAAGAATATTTAAGCATATGCATGTAGGCATGACAGATTTGCAACCTTGCCAACTGCAATAGTCAAATACCCAAAGAAACAAAAACATTTTTAAAGGTATTTTTCAAAACTTATATAATCCTTAGGATACTTGACTTTTAAGGTGCATATGGAGTCACATTTTCTCATTTCTTCTGTCGTAAGAGATATACGTAAATATAGTTTTTAGTTTGTTTCTTTTTAATGCAAAAAGATTTGGTTATTAGAAGCTGAAGAGTTTAATTTGAACAACTTTGACCTAGAAAGTTACCCATTAAATCAGAGAAAAACAGGTTTGGTATTAGCTCCTCACATAAGTGGAATATCATCTCAAGATCTGAAAGGAAGGAGAGTGGTGAATTGTTTCAGTGAGTAAGAAACACAATAGCAAAAAACCCACAGATAATGTTGGTTTATATTATGAAATATTTAGCATATTTCTAAAAAAATGTTGATATCCTATGGTGTTTCTCCATAATTTTACATAATTTCTTGAAAGTGACCCAAGTAAAATCTTTCTCTTGCTATTAAATTATTACTAGCTGGAATTCTGAATAATAACTGTAATTCACTTCATCTCTAACAGATACAGTTTTTAAATTACACATAAATATATACTGTTAAAGAACGGGGTACAAAGAGTACCTTTTTTCCCTCCTTTTTCTTTGTATCTTTGAAAGACTTTAACGTTCACCTATTTCACAGTAAAAATGTAATTGACCTTGATGCAACTTCTCTCTACAAGTATTCATACCATGTGATACAGTTACAGAACCTGTGGCAGTACATTTCATTTTTATACCCAGGTATTTAAAGGGTGGGGAAAAAGCAAACAACAAAAAACTCCTTAAAAATCCAACCACCAACAGTGGGAAGCATCATCTCTGTACCAGAAAAGATTCTGTGTGAGGTGTTACGTGGTCTTTATGAGTCTGAATAATTATTCTTCAGTCTATGAAATGTCATTACATGTCAAAAAGGCAGATATTGTTCCAAGCAGACAAGAATTAGTAAGGAAGGACACAGCAGATATGTCAAATAGATAATAAATCAAAATAATGTCAAATTATGTGTTACAATACAAGAATCAGTTATGTGATAAACTTCTGCATTACCGTGTTTTCAAGTTCACTAACTTTCGTGCAGCATTTTCACTTGCTTTTCTTTATTGGATAGACTTTACTGGTCTGTCCTATCAAAACCATTCTCATTTACATCTCATCCTCTTAAAGCAAAAGATAGCCATGATGCATCCTTATACACTATTTCAGTTTTCCTTTAGGGAGATATAGATTAAGGTACATGTACTGTAAGCATATTATGGGTATTTAGCTAAATTTCCCTAAAACTTGATCCTTCTGTAAGGAAAGACTTATCCCTGTCATCAGTAATCAATCAAAATTTTGTTACCCATTTGTTTGCCTTCCAAGGGATAAGCAGGCTATGTGAGGAGAGGATGATGGTCTGCTTCAGTCTATGTTGTGTATGATATATATACTCTTAACTATAAATTTTTATTTTAATACACGAGATTTTTTTGAAATTTTAACTCTATTAAATTTAAAAGAGTAAGGCTTTTACTTGCTCTCTGTTTTCTTCTACACAGATCTGGATTGGGGATCCAGGTGACACTGAAATAACAGCATTATGACAATAGTTTTGTTACTGAGCTCAGTGGGTGCAGGTTAAAAACTTGGTGCTACCAGGTATGGCCATTATTTTTGCTAGGTAGGAATATTTAGTCTGTAGTGACCTTCAGCAACTGCCCAGGTGTTATGAGATCAGACCTTTAGTGAGCTTTCCATTCCAGGTTTTTCATGTCAGAAAGGATGATCTCAAGCTAAAATAGAATTGACAAGATTTGATTGAATGTCCAGGAAGAATTTATCTCTGATTCATCTTATAAACCACACCCAACATGAGAATCTGTCATGAACTAATTTCAGTAGCCATACAAATTTTTATGTAGTTAAGATGCTCCCATGTGCAGGATTTCATTATATTATCTCTATCCATGCCCCATTTCAGTTCACTTCAGCATGCCAGCATGTAAATCCTATCCCAGCTGTCTGGAAAACCCGTAATTACAGTCAAGGCTGGCAGTAAGCACTCTTAGAACAGGCAGCTTACAGAATTTTTTTGGCGATAGGCATCATAAACAGATGACAAAGGACAATCTCTTGGCATCAGTGCAAAGTAGTTTGCTACAGGGTTGGCTAGTGGAACATGTTTTGTTGCACATTACTAACTTCCTAGCATCCTTCAAGAGCTAACCCGAATAAAAAGAGCCTGTATATCATGCTCTTCCTTGAAGTCGCTGACCATTTGGGTGAATGCTTATTTTATGTGCAGAGCCATGGCTTCTTTAGCAGACCTGTTTGTGAAGAGCCTCTCCTGGGGCTAATGAGAAGAGCTTTCTCAGAGGCCTTTTCACCTCCTCTAAGCGGTTCCTAAGCCCAAGCTGTCAGATCCCAAGGGATTGTACACACCCCGGGCCCCAAGAACTTTCTTCTGCGTTTTGCGGTTCTGAGTAAAAGTAATTCTTTCCCATCAAAAGGATTCTGCCACTGTACGCCATTTGTTACTAGGAAAGGATTTGAGCAAAAACTTGGGTCTGATTTTTAACAAGTAAGGTGTGTTCACGTACTAAAACTGTATTTTACTTTAGGTGCAAGATAGAAAAGTGTAGAGGAATCTATTAATAATAGCTCAAATAGTCTTCTAGCTCATTTTTCATGTTACAGAGCTTATCTGTGATTGCATTTTTCTAGTTCCATGAACTGTTCTAAAATCAGGGTGATCTGAAGTCTCCGTGACTGTTTTCTGTGGCTATGATATAGTTACGTAACAAGTTACTAGAAAAGATCTGAATGTGCTCCTGCTATGGGCAAAAAAGTTGGGATCTGTGCTGGGGTGCAATCAGAGGGTATCTGTGGTTGAGTCTGAAGTGGCTGTTTTCTCTTGTCTGAGGCTTGCCAATTAGAACTGCAGATAGGAACTGTGAGGTGGCTGCTGTCCAAGGAGAGGTAGGACACTTATCCTGGCGTCTGTCCACCTTAAAACGCTCTGTTCCATGAGCACACCTTACCCGTGGAAGCTCACTGACCCGGGCCTTTGCAGCCCTCTAGTCCCAGAGAACTTCTGCCTGCGCATGTGTTGTTTCACGTCCATGAAAACATCAGTGAAATGTTTGTCAGTTGACATTATAACAGTCCTCCTGTGCTGGAAAGAACTAAGCAGATTATTTTGGGCTTCAAATGGAGAGAGTACTTGGAACAAATATAATGTCTGGCATGAGCTGCCTTGTTTATTAGATAGAGAGTCCAGGAGCCTTAATTTACACTGCAGCTTGATACGGCTAGTCTATGCTTCCTCTGCACTTTCCTATGTAATCCTTGATATTCAGGAAGAAGGTGAATGGACAGAAAGCAGTTGTTCATTCAAAGTGTTGTTAAAAGGGAGTGTAACAGTTATGATGACCAAGTCAGGCTTTGGCAAAACATGGAAAAAAGAAATTTGGGTTGATTTGAGGTGTTACTCAGTCTTCAATCCCTCCAGTAATGCAAAGGGGAAAGCTAGATTTCTTTTAAGGCTGAGGCACTAGCTCACTAAATATCTGCCCTCTGAGCCAAGAGGCTTAGTTGGGCAGGACTGCATTATGGCTAAAATGCAGCTAATTAATTTATGTTCTTTGACTAGTTAAGTCAGGGGACATGAGTTATAAAGTTGGAGATACGCAGCATTATTCAACACGGTCTGAAATCCAAAGTGTGTTGATCTCACACAACTCTGATTTCTGAAGTTGCAGGATGCTGTTTTTCCAGACAGTATCTCTCATACCTTAAAATACTAAACAATATTGGGAGGTCTAAGATGTTTTCATGCATCTACTAGATACAAATATCACCAATTAATTTCAAAGGTCACTTGCTGTTTAAAAAATTCAAACCTAATAAGGGGGTCATAGTCACCCTGATCCAAGTTTGAACCTATTACCAACACCTAAAGCTGTACTTTTTTTCCTACCCTCAAAGTTACCTATGATGCTTGAAGACTGTTGGTTAGAAAATGTCATATAGAGGTCAAAGAGGAAAGGGCTGTCTGGGTTTTTCTTGTTTTTCTTCTTGAAAGAATAGGAGACGGAACATTTCTGAAGAGATTTTCCAGTGGACTGCATATAACTAATAAAACTAATCCTTTTAAATCAAAGTATTGTATCTCTCCCTGTCCCACCCCTTCGCCCCTCCCTGCTATCCATTAGCCTTCAGGGTTTTGTTATCTGTGAAATTTTAAACTCAATAAATGTGGATTTCCCTGTAGTAGAATTGAATATTAGTTAAAAGAATGTCAAAACCAACTAAAATTATGTTATTAATATCTACATTTCTTTTTCCTTTAAAAAAAAAAGTTCTTATCTATGCCAGGCATGCATTTTTGCCAGAAAGGTATCATTCCTACTTCTCATTCATGAGTATATTCTAATTTTGTCAAAACTGATTGGGAGAAATTAGCGTAACTGTAAAGAATAAGCTACATACTTTGAATTGTGTTGGAGACAAAGAGCACAGTTAATAGAGACAGATTTTGGTTAAGATGAGATTTGAATTCTGGGATTAGAATGTTTGAAAAGCAAGAAATTTTTTACAATCAGCATTATTTACGTCAGCAGAAAACATTGCATTCACCAAGTCGCTGTTCTTCCTTTTTTCTTATCATGTAAATTTGCATTTATATAATCTTGGCACAAAAAACCCTGAACTGGATTTTCCTGAGTTGCTTACCAAAAGGTCTAGAAATACATCTGTATTTTCTGTATCACAATACAGGATCTGTGAGAATTTTTTGTTTGGGTTTGTTCTGCATAACTTGTTTGCATTACAGCTGAAGGCATTTGTGTTGTTCCACTCCAGATAGCATCCATAAGAAAAAAAGTCTCCATAACTCCTTATCTCAATGTTGTTAATAACAATCTGCCTTTGAAAAATGGTCATGAATGCAGCATCTGTCTCACAATGTATTTTCTAAATGGTACAAAGGCAAAGTTTTTCCCAGAGATATAAAAGTGTAAAAAAAAAAAATCAAATTAATATATTTTTGTTCTAGTCTACTGCCTAGTAGCATTCATTATAGAAAGGACTTTTCCCATAAAAAAATATAATTTGCTTAGCAGTTCTGGTATGACCCAAATAACCCCATTCATTTCACAGAAACAGTTTTAGAGGCTATGTTGCATTATTCATTAATGTTGTGGATAACAACTTCAACCTCGAGATTGTTGAGCCAGCACTTTCATGAGCAGTAAATTCCCTGAGGGAGGGAATGAGAAAAATTGTCCCTACCCTGAGGTTTGAAAAATAGTCCTTACTAGAGGAAGAGTTTGCTGAGGGGTTGTGTCTAATGAGAAGAAATTCTCTGAGACGATAATCATCCCCTGGAACATTTTTAGAAGACTGTTACAAAAAATTTTTTGTTAATCCTCCCATCCTGTGATGTGCATATACTTAGTCCTTGGGAGCTCGTGAAAAGGGGAACTCGCTGTGGAGGTGATATTTATTCTATTTGTCTTTTTCTACCTGATGTGCCAATGGGAGTGCAAGAAGTGGTGTCCTCCCTGCAGAGGATATTGTTTATATGAACCAAAACACAGTGTTTGAAATGAATATTTAGGGAGAGGCAGTGAGGAGCCCATTTGTCTTTCCCACACCACTAGACAGGATTAAACCACTCTAAACTCCTCCATTAACCTGGCATCTTCTTCACTTCATACTGTCTCCAGTCGTGTTGGTTGGTTGTTTTGGGAGGAACTGCAGTGGGATTTAAGCTAACACTGACCTGGCCCACTTATCAGTCCTTAAGGATACACACTGTGTTCCGCTCTCCTAGTCTTGCAAAAACTGTGCTCTTGAAAGGCAGTAATACTGTTTTCTTGCTTGTTAATAGCATTTTTGGTTTTACTGCACATTTAGCCGTAATATCCTCAGAAACTCCCTGTGTGGATTTTCTTGTTGAAAATCCATGGTTATTTTGTACAAACATAACAGGTCATCTAATGGCTCCTGTAATATTTTCACTTAATTACAAAAAGCCACATTTTCAGTCGCTTCAAGGCTGGGAATTCACATTTCTCTTTTTCATGGTCTACAGTGGTCACTATAGTCTACAAATAACAATAAGAGTTTGATTCTGATGACTTTCTCAACAACATAAACGAAAACTTTACCCTGGTAGTCAAGGAGAAATTAGGATAAGAAATAGAATCCAGACTTGGATGTTTATTTTTTGAACAGCAGTGAAACACACAGATTGACATTAATGCGTGCCTGCCTTTACTTTTTAGCAAGCATGAATTATTCAAGGATTATCACAGCATGTATTAGATGATAGAAATAATTAAATTGTAAGCAGGATTGGAACTATGTACAGCATGCTTCAATAGTTATAAATATTTGCAGATAGAAAATATAAGACCTTTTCCGCTCCTGATTTCACAGTTGTTCTGCATTATCTCTAAACTTCCAACCATACCGATTGGGATGGACCTGAGGATATCATAAGGTTCAACATCTTGCTCAAAGCAGGATCAACATTATACATATTAACATCCAGTCCTCAGTATTACACCAGTTATGATATGCTATACTATACTATACATCACTGGGGAAAACAGTTCAAATGGGCCTTTCTGCAGCTGTGTGACATTTAGATCTATCTGGAGGTCCCAAATCCAGCAACATAAGGTGTGCTGTGAAGGCGAACAACGGACAAATGCAGGTGGTGTTGCTACAAGTGATCTTTCAGCAAAGACAGTAAGTTTCGGTTGTTTCTGTTCTTTAGCTTAAGAATGAGGAATAAAATCAGAGGGATGATATGACTGGCATTTTGAAAAACTAATAGTATAATTTAGTTGACTGGAATGTGCCAGTATCTCAAACGCTTACAGATCAGTGTGCCAACTTACACAGCTCAGGTCAATTTCTCTGTAAAACACAGTACACAACAGCTGTGGCACATCAGGGCATGTACAATGTTGGCTAATGCTTAGTGAAATTGTCTGCGAGGAAGAAGAAAGACCATAAAGAAGTAGCAGCTCTGTAATAGTTGAAAAATAAAATAATTTGGGATAAAAGCAGGCTTCAGTTTAGTAATGAAGTGAAAGAACTTCTGTGAAGAACTCATAAATGATCCCAGAACTTGAAAATAAGGTTGATACTAGATGGTTACATTTAGAATTTTTTTTATTGAATAGGTTGAAAAAGTACTTACTTTTTACATATAAATATTTGCATATGGGAAATAGAGTGATATTTTTTGGTTCTATCTAACAGTCATAAAAAGAATCACTGTTTGAAAGTTTATCTCTTATGTCAAGTTTGATTTTGTTGATTTTTTTTTTTTTTAGTGTAAGGGATCAGGAATTTAAGAATGATAAATTTTAAAGAATTTTAAATTCCTAAGCATTCCATACAACAGGAGGTGAAGAATGGCCTGAAAACAATATTTTCCAAATACCTGCAAAATAAACACAAAAAAGATCTTGCTAATAAACCAAGAAATGTCAGCAGGTAGTCAGTGATTTAAATGAGATCTATTCCTCTGTTATGGAGCATAAATTCCAAAGTCCTTCAGGTCTGTGCAGCGGGGACTTCCTCAGGAGTATTAATCCAGTGCAAGAGGAGCACTGGCCTTTCTTCTGTGGGTGTTATTACAAAGTTACTAGTAAAGAGCTATACCTATAAATGTTAACAAAAATGCTTGAATGTGCCATGTCGTAGTCAAGGTACCAAGGTAACCAAAAAAAAGGACATCTCTTAAAGGAATTAATTTTTATTACTTAGCTATTCCAGCTGATTTTGTTGATTTCCTGAGATTTACCTCTAGAATAAAGCAGTCCAGACCTCCAGAGAGCCACAGCCTTAATCTGTTCGCACAACAAATATTATTTCCTGAATGAAAGAATATTCGGTTTCCTCTAATCCACAAACATTGTATGTCCCCATAGTTTTTAGATGAATGTTTTGCGAATCAAGCCAGAATTTAGGATTCTCATACTTGTAATGCATAGATTTACAGTTATTCCTCTCTCATACCTTTGAATTTGGATCTGCTCCACGCTGCTTCAGTGCCAGAAAGTGAGAGCTGACAACCCAGGGGAGGAAGATATTAATTTTGTCTCTGTGCTTTCAGTCTTCACCACTTCTCAGATTATTAGAAGGGAGGTGTAAGGGGAAGATTTGTCCTCAATGGAAACGTGCAAAGTTACTTCTGTGGATGTCATACCTTCAATCTGATGGCAGGCTTGGTAGGGAAGCAGAATCTACTGCGCATATGGGCACTGAACTGATTTAGAGTCCAGAAGGTGGCCATTGCCTCCCACCAGCTGGGCAGGGGGTGTAGAGTGTATTTTAATTATTCTTTTGGAAAGATTGTGACTTAGTATAATAAAACCCCCAAAGAAAATAGCACAGGAAAAAAAAAAGCCCCTGCACACATTCTTTACTGAGCATGGGAAATTGGGTGTCAGTGGAAGACATACAGGACATAGTCAGCTACTGCCAACACTGTGGTATCTCACTAAAGCAAATCCACTTGCCTTCGATTGATTTAGACCTGTTTGACCCATCTGTTAGGTTGAACTCAGAAGCCACCTCTGGTCCTCTCCATTTCACTGTCTTTTTCTAAATTGCTCAACATCTTTTTGACTCCCATTCCTGTTTTCCTCTTTCCCACTGTGGTATGGAGGTGGATGCCCCATCTCACCCTGACTGCTCCTCTTTTCTACCTCTCAGTCATTATATGGAGAGAATGACTATGTATTGAGAAGGAGATGGTATTTTTTGTTCTTTTAGTGTCTGTCACAGGAACATGAGTACTGACAGATAGAAAAAGCCAGTGCAGCTCCTGACCTCTTAATTTCACTGCAACTTTAGGAGGGAGGCTGAAATACCACCTGTGAAAGATCTCTTCCTTCCACATGACAAGTTGAAGAGGATTTGTTGTAGCTTTCTCTTTCCTTGGAATGAATTAATATTAATACTTTGTTGATTTTGACATATTTATAAATCAAAATGCTGGCCATCTATTTGGTTGCAGAGCTTGTTTTGATTTCATAATTTCTCTTGGAACACTAAAATCAGTGGAATGTAAAGCTTTTTCCTTTGGAATGTGTTTCCTCATATTTTAATCCTAAATTTTCATTTCAAAGTGTCATTCCAACGATTTCTAAAACAGTCATCCTCCTATTGACCCTTACTAACATTCTTCTCACTCTTTCAGATTATTAAAGAACATTTTGTGGGTGTTTACCCCTTTTTATGCTTCAACCAAATTGTTTAGTCTGTGTGATTTTTTTTTTCTTTACGTCTTTCCTCAGTGTTTTACAAATGCAAACTTCCTGTAGGTATTAATCATTCAGATAATGTGCCCAGCACTACCTTGATATAATGGCTACCTCTTTCAAATATCTTTCCTGATCCTCAAATAATGCTGTCTTGGAGCTAGGTTCCTTAGTATCTGCCTGGACTGAATTAACTGTTGCTTCCTTTCAGTACTACCATGATTTGGATGAACGGAAAGATTGTAATGAAGTGGTGCATTCACTGTCGCTCATCGAATATTTAAGACACAAGGATACAACTTACACGATTCATTGCACCTGCATGTGAGTGGTGAGAGCTTCGTGCTTATTATAGGAAAAAATTACTGGGTCTCTAGCTGCCCAGGACTGAATTATTACCCTCAAAAATGCAAAATATAAACAATACAAAGGATAAAGTGACAAACTGGATCCATCCTCTTTCCAGAAGTAATAAATACTTTCAAAATCAAGTGAGGTCTGCTTTAAGGAGCTAAATTAATACGCAGCAGCCAACCAACCAGTATAATATGTTTAGTTAGAGAAATACAGCTATCTACAAGGTAAGCATAAGGTCTAATAATAGACTCTTAAGGGAAGAATAAATTTTACACAATGGTGCTTGAAATCTGGTGTTCCTCCAGACAGCTAAGGATTAGAAGCAGCCTATTTCTGCAGGACTATGATGTTCTTATATATCCTACCCTTTGTCAGAATTTGCTTTCCTTTTTACTGGAAAGTGGAGTGAAATTTAATCTATAAAAAGAAAATACACTAATATAACTCCAGGTATGGATTCTGCATCCAACATATGTACTTTGACTTTTGGCGTGGGTTAACCACAACCAGCAACTCAGCCCCACGCAGCTACTCATGCACGCCCCCTTGGTGGGATGGGGGAGAGGAGCGGAAGGGTAAAAGTGAGAAAACTACTGTGTTAAGATAAAGATAGCTTAATAGGTGAAGCAAAAGCTGCACATGGAAACAAAGCAAAATAAAGAATTCATTCACCACTTCCCATGGGCAGGCAGGTGTTCAAGCCAACTCTAGGACAACAGGGCTTTATCACATGTAATGGTTACTCAGGAAAACAAACACCATTACTCATAATGTCTTCCTGTCCTTCTTCCCCGAGTTTCAGCACTGCTGAGGACAACACCAAATGGTCTGGGATATCAGTCTGGTCAATTGGAGTCACCTGCCCTGCCTCTGTCCCCTCCTCACTTTTTGTGCACCCCCAGCCTACTTGCTGGCAGGGCAATGTGAGAAACAAAGACCTGCATGATGTGCAAGAACTGCTCAGCAATAGTTCAGACATCCCTGTGTTAACAACCCTGTTTTCACCACAAATCCGAAACACAGCACCATACAAGCTGCTATGAAGAAAATGAACTCCATCCTGGCCAAAACCGGTACAATTTTACTTGAAAAGGAAACAAAATTCTGCCTCATTATAGGGATAACTGTAAAACTGGATTCTAAACCATTATCACAATGTGTGATCCATTTGTTATGTGACACCATTTCCTTGCAGATGAATGAACACACCTGTTAAGTGGCCAGACAACATGGTAGGAAGTTTAGGTCCCGAGATGCAAAACCAGTAAAGCAAAGCTGAAAAGACAAGTGTATGTACCTTTTCCTGTGACATCTACATATATCGGGAATCACAGCTAATGATCTGAATCCAAAGCCCAGCCTTGTTTTATGGAATGCTCACTCTTTGTTAAGCAAAGCTGTTTGGGCAAAAGAGCATGCTATTGATTTAAAAATTGATTTTGTTGTTTGGTACTTAGAAAGGTTGGCTCACACACCACATGATTTGTTGGATTTTTTTTTAGTTTTGCTGCAGTCCAGCCAGTGTTTTCTATGATAGAGTTAAGATTTAATGGATTTGTGTCTGTTCCCCCAAATCAGTGATGCTCATATCTATTGGTTTGGACTAAACCCGCATGTTTACCTGTAGCTATTTGCTAAAAACCTCAGATCAGTGAAAGAGAAAAGAGAATTTGTGAAGTACAGTAACAGAAAACTTTTGATACATTTTTCTAGTTCATTTAAAAATTCATATGTCAGGTCTCTCATTGTAATTATTATAATCATCATTAATCACCACCTTTCAGATCAAATTGAAACACAGAACGACGAAAAGGTCAAAGCGGTGGAGAATACAACAATCTTTCAGAGATGATATGGGGTGTTAACACTCTACTGCCTTACCTATTTGACAAAACCGGAAAATGGCAAAAGATTAATCTGCTTTTGTGATGAGGATCATTATGGGAAACGTCAGACAAATTAACCCATTCTCGCTGTGGTCGTAACAGTTAAAGTATTGTATGTCATCATTGCTGAATGTCAGCTTGACTCACAGAGCAGCATATGAAATAAAGTTAAGAAATCCAGTTGACTTTAAAAAATACTTTTAAAAAGTATTTTTAGATGAGTTAGTAGTTTAAAACATTAAAGTTAGATTGGTCCAAACTGTGCAACATTCGTGCTGCCTAGGTTTTTGTGGAATTGTTGCTAAACCTGAAAGAAGGAGGTGCTGCAAGTTCCTTGTACCTTAAGGTTCCTCAAAATTTAGTTCCAGGTACTAAATTCAGTAATAACATTGCTATAGATCCCAAACTTATAGTCCAGAAATTCGATCTAGATCACAGTACCCTCAGTAAAAATGTGCTTTACCAAAGTACAATATCACTAAGCCAAATTTGCATGTAGCAGTAGAAAAGGAAAATGCTGAACAAATCAAAATCAGTCCCTAGCTTATTAATCCATACACCATCAAAAGGTAAAGGGACACTGAGTTAGACATGGTAAAGTTAAGCACTTGAGAGTTAGTTACCCAAAATAGTACACATTATTATAGGAAAAAAAAAAAGGGGGAGTGGAGTGGGGTAACATTGTGGAATACAAACACCTACCCTCCAAAAATATCCATTAATCTCAGAAAGTAAGGAGGGAAAATAAGAGGCTGAATTTGTGTTTTACTCTTTCAAGGGAAAAGAACTGGGACCTGGATCCTGAACAGTAGAAATGTTTAAATTCCCCATAACCAATCCTTGGGTATATTATTTTATTGTGTTAATTTCTGCAATGTGGAACCTTTAGTAAAAGTCTACGTGTGGGACGCTTTAGAAACAAGAAACAAGATATGTGGGATGACCTGGTGGATTTAGAGTTGTTATCCATAAGTCTTGTCAGTATGTGAAAGAACAATGGGAAGGCTAAAAGTTCTATGACAGTTGTGTATATAAGCATAAGAGGAAAATTCTTATTTCTGAGGTACAAGCCATAACTGTTGTGAGAGATGCTACAGATGTAACACACTGGTTGTATTATGGTTTTACAGGTAATCTATGGCCTGTAGAAATATTTTCAGTTCACCCTTGATCTCTGTTGAATAACCTGTTTACTTTGGCTACGCAGCAGGGAAAGGATTTGGCCCTCCAAGCAGAAGTAACTTCAGTTATAGTGCTACAAATAATTTGCACCCAGCTTAAAAAAAAAAAAATGCGTAATTATACTATTCTTCTCATTTAGACTAATCTGCTTCAATATGCAAGCCCCAAACACTGAACTTCCCACACTCTTAATGAAGTCCAACAGCACGTGTTACAGGAGGATGTCATCAGCACATTGCTTCAGGTCATGATCTGCTTTGTTTTATTTTTATTCTCAGTTATAGATCATATTTTCAGATTACTCCTACTGGAGTGTTTTAATTGGTGTTCCCATAGTCCTTTTAACAGGATTTGATTGTTCAAATGTGGAAAAGCTGTCAGGCAGTGTGGAAGGATTGCCCTTAACCTTGCAGCCTCCTCAGCGGTGGAATGGGAGATAAATACAAAGGAGCTTGAACCAGATTACTCCTGATCTTAATACCAAGGGTGAGTTAGCTCTATCACCCACCTGCAGACAGTTCTGTTCTTTTGCACAATCGGTAAATGACTTTTTCCTTTGTCAGGACATTGTGTCAACTGTTAGGAATAGCCACCTCCAATTTTAGGCTTACTAAGAACTTCTGTAGTTACTCAAAGGATTAATTTGAATCCTTTTTGGACAGTTTTACCAGAAAGAAAGGATTTTTGCACCAAATTCTGTGGAGATTTCTTGCATTTCATGTATCTTTATTTTTTGTCTTCCTGGTAACAAAAACACTGTCCTGTTTTTCTTCATTATAAAACCTGAATACAAAATGTATTCATCTGCATGAGGAGGACTGTTTCAACATCAGTAAGTCTTAGTGTCCTTGGAGAGAAGGGCCTTATTCAGCATTCAGAGAGGAACTTGAACTGCCTAAATCTGTCTCATTATATAGGCCATATGCAGTAAGCCACTGTGCCTAACAGCTGCTGGTGTTAGGTTTAAGGGGAAAATATTTAATTTGATGCAGAAGCACGTGTGTCATGATCTCTGCAGTAGCTTCTACCTGCTCCCTAGGGTGCATGCGAGATATATGGCGCAACACTGAAATCATTTAATTGTGTCAACAAAATATGGCGATATTTATTCAAAATAAAAATTAGTTTTGCAATAAAATTGATTAGTTGATTGTTACTTCGCTGTCACTGTGGCTGGTAGATACAAAGACAGAAAGATTTTGTTTAATCTTGGGAGTGGGTGGAGAATTCTGGTGAGACCAGAGCGAATAGACAGAACATAAACTTGAATTAGTCTTTCTGTTCAGTAAATCAATAAAACAACAGGAAAGTATGAAGAATAACTTGGATCATCTATCAAAATGGGTTTGTGCTCCTGTTCTCACTGCCTCGTAAACAAGTGCCTTTAGCATTCTAGTGCCCATAGGCATCCAAGACAAAAGGACAGAAACAGTTTTCAGTTTGCAGATGTACTGCCATTGACAAAAAACAAGGGAAGACGAGAACTGAGCAGGCTGCTTCCCAGAATCTCTAAACTAGATCATTCTAAAATCCCCAAGTGTCAGTTCATGTATATGAAAATCTAACTTTGCTATCTGCAGTAAGGAAGAGTGTATTTATGCAGAATGCCAATAAAATGCCGTAAGGAAGAAGGTGTATCTTAGATTTGAGAAAGGTGGCAAATAAAATCAGGCAAGAAAACACAATTATGTCAATAATGGAAGGTATCCAGGAAGCTTGCTTCTCTCTGTCAGGAATCAGATCAGGAGTCATGGACACAGCACTGTGAGAACCTGAACCTGATCACAACACTGAATGAGTGGATTTGTAATACTCTCGAATTCTAAGTAAGTGATGAATTGCAATTAGTTAGATAAAGTGGATTCTGAAAAAGTAATTAATCTACTGAAACAACTCGAATTACAGTTGCATTTTGCTCCTTTGGGTATAAATTGCGCACTAGTTCCCTTTCAAGCAACACACTCGCAGTAGAATAAACTGTAATAAGGGTGAAAAAAAGCTTCTAAGAGCAAGGGGAACAGCAAGTGCTACACTGATAAGAAAGAAAAAGCTGCTTAGGAGCACAAATTGCTTCTATTGCTTCCTGGAAGAGGCAAGCGTCTACATGACCCTAGATTCCTCCTTGCTGTAGATTAGGTAATGTTACACTTTACACACAATCACTTCTTTGGTTTTGAGGATGTGCACTATTTTTCATGACAATGCCCTGATGAAAAGTCATAGATGATGGTATTGCATGTGACAATAAAGATTGAACATGTGGGACAATGCAGCTGTTGGGGAGTAAAGGTGCACTCAATAAATGAATGACACGTTGACTATATGCGAGGAAGCCTTGCTGCCTTCCTGCTTTTAATCCAGCAAGGCTGACAAGAGCCAAATTAAGATGTTCCGTAGTCTGCATGTACTGAATTACTGTTTTAATTCCAATTCCTTGTGGACTGACTACCCATATCATATCTTTTACCCTTGCTAGTGGATTACCACTGTTTTGCTAAACTGCTGGAGGTTCTCTCCTAGCTGTATTTGAAGTATGTAAGAGATGCATTTTAAAGAAAACTGCAAAGATAATGTGCAAAGACCCTCTGGTCCAGAATATGAAAATGTCATGAAGAGACCTGCTTTCTTTTTGTGGTGATCAAGATCACGTCACATGCAAGTTTTTTTCACTTCTTCTTTGCCCGTTCCCTCCTGTCTATGAAATCAAATCAGTCACTCTCCTTTCTGTGCAAACTGCCAAAAAAATCTCCAAGTAGAAAATATATGAACTCAGCGCTGCATTATTATACCCTATGCATGTTGTCAGCAGACACACAGAAAAACTTTTCTTCAGCTGCTCCTCTTCCAGTGCTTTGTTTAGGCTCCAATTTTGCCTAAAGTTGTGGGGTTTTTGTTTTGTTTTTTTTTTTTTTTTCAAAAAAATGCAGTTCCTACAGTAACAAGAATAAAGGAGGGGAGGGAATAAAGTAAATATAAATGTTAAATGGGAGAGGGAAAGACAGAAAGCCTCTTGCTGCTGAAGCACAGATTATAAATTAGTGCTGCTATGCTGCAGAACAGAACAATTTGGTAGAAGATCATTTTTGCCAGAAATAAAAGCCTAGCCAAGCAATATTCTAAAACATGCCATTACCCTCAGGGTGGAGTCTGGCAAAAGAGTCAAAGCTGTTTTGCATGTTACCTTTGAAACTCTGTGCTTCTAAATCCTAGCTTGGGCTTTATTCAGATGCAATTTCAAGCACACATAAAGGCATACTGTTAAAACAGCTATAAATGGTTATTTTATTTACTGTTTGATCACCTCCCCTGTAACCACTGATTTCTTTCTAACTATTATAACTGTAGTTCCTTGCATTCAAAGTGGTTCCCCAAGGACAACGAAGAGAGCCAGTAAATTCACAGGCAGTAGTGTGGAATGAAATATAAGTTTGGCCTTTTATATGCAGCAGTGAGCTACACAAAATTTATGCTTTAAGCTGTCAATTAAATAAGCAGCAAGAACTTTCTCTTAGTGACTAAATAACATCCTAATACTGTCCAGTGTTTGGTGACATAGCTCTAACAGGCCACAGTGGTGCAATAAGGATGACTAACAACTGATTGTGGGTTATTTGATTACCACGTACACAGCGTCGACTAAGACCCACATGTGAATGAAACAACAACAATGGCAATTTATAAAAGTCACGCTTGAAATGAATTTTAGCGTTACTTATTAACACTTCAGGAGAGAAAGTAGGACTGAGATAGTCTTCATATGTTGCTTACTGTTTGATTGTGCTTCTCTCTGTCCTCCTCCATCTCCTTTGTTCCTACCATCCACCAAATATCTTGTGTTGGTTATTACACTACCACATATGTTATCACTGCAGCCTCACACTCATTCAAGCTTCTGTCCTTGTGATGGACATTATTCTAACACGGACCAAATAATTACTCTTGGCCAAAAGAGATTCATCCTGATAATACTAGGATTTCAGAAAAGACTCCCATTTTTAATTTTAAATAAATGACCTATGTGATGTTATCTATAAACATCAAGTGTTAGTGGAATGTCCAAAGTCTCCAAAATTAGCAAATAATCATTTTTTAACATCTGATCCCTTAGGAAAGCTTCAAGATAAGTATATGTGAGAGTTTGGGATACAAATAATTTTCATCATGGCTTGGCTTCACGAGCGAAGATCTGGGAAGGGCTTTTCCCTACGCTCACTGCAAGCGATGAGTGCACCCTTCGGGGCTGCGCGGTGGATTTTTTAGGTGAGGCACCAGCGTGCGCGGAACTGGCTCCACCCTTTACACCTGGGGTTCATCTGCCAGGGCCTAGCGAGCTTGGACGGTGACAGCGAAGTCCTCGGGTCGTAGGTTTGGTTAGAGTGTCCTTCTCTTAGATGATGGATGCCTTACAGGGCTAAACGAGCTCCATCTGCCCGGGTTTGGAGTCAGAGTTGTCCTTCTCCTAGGATGGCTGCCCGAAGGCTAGTGAGCCCATCCTGCCCGTGGACACACTTTGTCTGACCCTTCAGCCGAGACCTGTCTGGCTTGGGAGACCCCACCGGAGGCACATGGCACCACCAGCACAGCTCTCAACCTCACAAGGGCACACAAGCTCTTTCTCCATGCCAAGGGGATGCCCGTGAAAGAGAAATAATTTTAGATAATTAAGATATTGGTGCTTGTTAAAATGAATGAAAGCCTACAACATTTAATTGTCTGCAACATTAATGTAATATGAAAATCATAAGATACATTGCACATATCCTACCTTAATTACAGTTACATATTCTGATTTTCATCAGAATTCTAATAGGCTGAAGTAAAACATTTCTGCAGCACATAACTCTTTACAAGCATAATTCTAACGAAGAAACACAACAAAATGCAGATGGGAAGAGATGTAGATAGCACTCGTGAGCAAAATAAATAATGTCAGAGAAACCACACCAGTATAGTTAAACAAGGAGGATTTTTGAGCAGATACGTGAAGCAATACAGGAATTGTGTATGCAGTAACACTGATAACAAAGATCTTCTTTCTGCAAGAAAGAGGAGGAAAGACTGTTTTAATGATTACTGCATGAACTGATTTACCAGTAGCACTTGCTACTCTTACTACATGGAAGTACTGATATCATTTTAAAGTACTCTTACTCCAGCCTAAGAGTTTTCCAAATTATTCAGATTTCAGTCATATAATTTAATGGTTAAAGAGCAGGTTCAGCAAATGCCACAGCCACAGAGTAATTTTTTAAAGGTGTCGCTAATATTGCCCTTTCAACTTTTCAGTACTGAGTCAGTGCTGTGCCTTAGAAACTGAAAACTATACTGTTCTGGACATTAGCCTCACTAAATTATCTTTCTCTTTTTTTTTATGCCCCATCCATATCAGTCCATAAAATGTTTCTTAGAACTGCTGGTACCTAATTGTGAAGGATGCATTATCTTCATGAACCCAAATATTTTTAAAAATTACCTTCTTATTATGCGTAGAAGCCTGTTGTGGTACATATAACATGCCTGACTTAAAGTTATTTATAAATTAACAAGCATAGGAGAGTCCCCCCAAAAAATGCATATTGCAAATAAAGCTGCAGTTTAGTTTCCAAATACAACCGAATGAGAATGATATAAAGTAGAAGTAATAGATGTCATATCTTGTTCAAGAATTGATTGGCCCCTGAGATTTTTTAAACATTTGAGCTCTTCAGTCTCAAGCTCTTTACCAAACAACCACAAATGACAACTGCGCCCACAGTGCTTTGGAAGCCCTGTGTTCTGAAAGGTATGTTGAACATTTTTGAAAAACTTTTGCTCTTTTAAATTCTTTCATGAGCTTTAAGAAAGCTAAAATAAATGCACACCGTTTCTGAAATGTTGCCTTCCCCATGCATTTCAACATACGTTTTTCTGGCATAGGCACATATTACAGTCTGACTGAGAAGAATCAGGTCTCACTTTGGTTAGCAGTTATGGAACTCATTGTTTCCAGATGTGATGGCCTTTCATATTCAGGAAATCTTGACCTGGATAATCAAAACAGTATTGTATACGGCAGCACTGCAAAATGACTGGTGAAACACTTCTGCACAGACCTTGTACATGCTTCAGAAGGAGCCACAGAGTAACTCTCAGACTTTCACAGGCTTGTGCTGTCATCCTTTGACTAAAATATGCTTTTTTACCCTACTGGGATGTACCCAATACCTGCGTGTTTTCATCCACTTTCCATGCTGAAAGCAACATTAGATATTATTAAAAACTATAGGTTCTTGGCAACATTCAAACTGAAATTAAAAACAACGTTGGCAATCCTGACAACATTAAAAACAATTAGCTCTAAAGCCTGGGGGGAAAGGAGCAGGGTGGAGCTAAGGTCGCTCCTTAGTAACATTTCTCTGCATCGATGATTATAATAAAGATTTCCTTTTGACTTTCTAGATGCAAAAGTTACATACTACTGGCTGATCCAAAACCTCAGCTAATGTTTAAAAAGAAGAGGCTGTTGAGTAATTTGCAACAACAAAAATATATTCCTAATGAACCTTGAAATGAGCTTTCTTACTGAAGCTGTTTCCGTACCTGAAAAAAAGCTCCAGTAGTTCACACATCACTGCCGATTGTATATGGAACATAAAACAATAAAATCCCTGAATAATACATCCTAGAAGGAGCCTAGTGTAAATAGATTTTCAAAATGAGATTGTGAAGTTGATCTTAATCTTAATATCTCAATGAAGTTATTATTGTGTTGTGGGCTTTTATGATCCCACGTTGCATATTGCATGTGTGATCATTCTTTACCATGAGGAAAGCCATAAGGGTCTTAGATTTAGCTCAGTTCACTAACTTTATCTATCTTCAATAATGAGTTGTTATGTAATTATATTAATTAATAAATTCATAGTAACCAGCTTCCAGAAGATCTTTCTAGTAGCATTAGTGGGGCAAGACACTAGCAAAGATGGAACGAGGTAAGTCAAAGAAAGGGATTAGATGACGTTGTTGCCTATGAAAGATAGGGCCCGGACTTAATAACCCAAGAGATCCTTCCTAGTCCTGCCTGCTGGAGAAAAAGGAAGATATTGATCACTCGGATTAGTGAAGCAACCTTATCTTAGCAAAGGACTAAGAGCTCAAAGTCTCAAAGTCTTGGGAGGTGTGATACAGGAAGATTGATTGAAAAGGGTACCTAAGCCTTAGCATACAGGAAGGTCTCCCATCGTTAAAGAGTACAGAATTCCTCCAGTGTCTGTATGTTTTGCTGATCCATCCCTTTCCCACTAAAATTAAGGAAAAAACAGCCAACCAAGTCAAACTGACTTTTTCTTAGTAAAATCTTAATTTGCATCTGAACACTAACACCACTGTTTGTAAAGAAGTATGTCTATCTGCCACTGGGTCAAAAGACTTATGTATTAGATCGATCCATCTCATGTTTCTTTTCCATGGAAATGCTTAAAAGCTGTAAAGGACAGAAAATTTCCTTGCATGGGTGGGAGAACCAAGGACCCGCATGTAACAGTGGCTCAGCTGTCCTGTGCAAACTGCTTCTGGTTCCTGGTGGATTATTATGCAATGGAACTGTTGGCGACTGGATTTGGCACACCTTCCATGACAAAGACTAGATACCAAATGCAGTACTTTGATGCGGGTGGCATATCAGTTACTTTGATAAAAACTTCAGCTGCCTTTGTGTCCAACATCTGAAGAAAAGTTGGAGATTTTCTTCAAAAATCAGCTATTAAATCTCGTTTTAACAGGCTATTTGAATCTCTATAGCTATTTTACTAAACGTGGGCCAGAGATCAAGTTACTGAGTGCTAAGAGAGAACAAACACAGAATGAGAGAGAGCAGTGTATTGCCAAAACAAAGGGATTTGATATCTGCAATAAATGTTTCTCTATAGCCATTTTTAACACAAGAAACCTACATGGTTTCAGTTCTTCCTCTGGAACAGTCCCAGACAATCCTGGGCTGTAGAGTCATTCAAAATCTCTACCTACTCCTCAGGTCTTGAATAAAGAGCTGGCAGGATTTCAAAGAATGTTGTCATTAAGGTATTAGTCTTTGCTCTCCTGCCTAGCAGACAGAATTTTGCTTCCAAAAGCTAAGGCTTGAGAAAGCATTTCAATTTTCCATGTGTATTCATTCCTTGATCTCCCGGTTGAATCTACCAGTAAAGACACCAGTTGCCTGTATCAACAATGTACAGAATAGAGCTGCAAGTTTCGTGATGTTGAGCACATCATGAATCAAAGAAAAAGCAGCTGCTAATGAACGACATCGTCAGTTCCAGCTAACTGAGATCCTCAGTTCATGTTAACATAGGCCATTAGCTATTCTTTTGGAAGTACAAGCTATTGAGATAGATATATGCCTTGCTATTTGACTTTATACGGCACTTATTATGTAGGATATTAGACTGACTGTTCATAAAGGTCACTTCCAACTTTAAGAGCTACAGATATAGAGCAATTGCCATTCTAGATCACATAGAACTAATAAATCTGAAATTAGGAGGTCTGATATTGCGTTACAAGTATGAGTAATTCAACATAGCATAAAATCTGGAATTAAATGAGTGTCAATTAATTGAAAACAACAATAAATCTGCCATCATTTGGAAAGATCAAATAGCAGCTTTTCATCTTTTTTTACCTCACTCTGCTCTCCTCCTACTCTGTCTTTCTTTTACACAGCACATTATCACATCTCAAACTGAAAGTAGAGACACCATGTAAAGAGACTAGTGCTGATTTGGAGGAAAGAAGTAACTTCTTTGGAAAGGCTTAAACTTCGTAGGTATGCAGGAAACAATAGGATCCTACAAAACTGGGAAGAAGGTCCATAGATATGAGTTAAGGAAGGAAGATCGGCTATGTCTGTACCCTCAATGGGCATGGAATGGCAAAAGAGAAGCAAGAAAATCAGATGAAAGTGTGCACGTGTAAATCTCAGAAGAGTTCAATACATTCTTAGATGTTTAATCAGTATTGACAATTTTGACATGTACCATCCAGTTATGGTCAGTAGTCTTCACACTCCTGGAAATACTAGGAAAACTGTTTATAACCTCAGCAGTTTTTGAGTATAAGTGAACATATGTTAAAGAACTATGGACTCAGAGAAGAAATAGGTGAATCGTGTTATATCTAGCTCACTCACCACACATTGCTACTGGTTTCTGCTAGTTTTGGAAAGAAAGCAGTGGAAAAAAAGTAATAACTTGTCTTCCTAAACTTAAATAAAATCAGTGCATACTATAAAACACCAAGTCAGCACTGGAGATACCATGTCAACCCTCACAGAGGAGCAGGTAGTTTGACAGGTCATTTCCTTTCATGCAACAGCTGTGATTTAGACACAATCCACACACACCGCATACAAATAAAGTTGCTTTCTGAAGCCAAATTCAGGATTTAAACTGCTTGTGTTACAGCAAGCTGTAAAAAAAAAAAAAAAAGTCAATTTAAAACCCCATTTTGACTCGAAAGTATGCTTCGACTTACCTGTTGTTTTTTTTTTCGCCTTTCTTCATAGATGTAGATTCCCTGATAGTATTCATGGTCTTCTTATGCATTAGCAGATAGTTTGTTTTCCATAAAGCTCCAGGCTACTATGAGTTCCCACAGCTATAATTCAAAGAAGGTGTAATGAATCTTGAATATAATCATACCTGACATCATCTGCATTGGTGTTTAGTTGTATGTCTGGCCTCTGCAGCTTCAGTACCTAATTTATACCGTAAGGTGAAGATCTCACCCTATAAAAATAAGATATGATCAAGTTCTCATGCGCGCGAAGAAGCAACTACATATAGTTGGTAGGCTGGGGCTTCCTGAAACAAAATTGCTCCGGTTTTTGTTTGTGTGTTAATTGTTCAGTATTTATAAGTGTTTGCTGTGACAGATGGGTAAATGTGTCTCTGTCAAACTGGTTTTGACACATTTTGCTTTGTGAATGTGTTTCTGTAGGTGCCCTCAGAGATTATGTATTTTATTCAGCACCGGAGACTATATATGCACCTGGGTCAGATAGCAGAGTTCATTTGCAATGTGGTGTCTGTGTCCCTGATTTTAAATAAAGGAAAATTTATAGTCATTTAATCACCTTCCAAGAGTCATTCAAAACTTGTTTTTCCAAAATGAGATTGTTAGCTTTTTTTTTTTTGTAGAAATTCTTTTTTGCATAACTCACAACTCTCTTGCCCAGTCAGGATTACGATTTCACTAATTTTTTTCCTGTTCCCCAATACAACATTTTCATCTGCAATTTTTAAAGAAATCTGTCAAATGAGATATTAAATCCTGATTGGCTTTAGTTACAAGCATTCCTTTGTTTTTTAAAGATTCTTCTATTTCGCAAATTTTATCTAGTCCGAATACGGCCTTGGGGACACACGGATTATGTTCACATAGTAACACTTCCAATTCCCTCTCTATTAAGATGTCTTGGGTAGCAATACGGGTCTATGCCCACGTTGTTCTCAAATATTTCCATCACTGATGGAAACGTGTTTCTTGTAGCAGTACAACAGTACATTTGTCTTCTTCACCATTTGTAGAACCTTCTTACTTTTGACAGGTCCACTCAGCTCTTTAACACTTCTAGAAATCATTGTTGTTGGCTGACACATACAAACGCAATTTGCCAGGCTTTGTTTTGCTTTCAGGACATAATCCCACACCTGTCAGCACAAACCTTGTTGATATTTTTTATTAACTGTGAAGATTTCTGGATGATATATCAAAAATATTGATTAAAAATGACCTTTATGTCTTTATGGTAATGTCCAGATTATTTTTGACATTCCTTAAAGTGACTGAAAAAAATTTTTTATCCTTACACCTGGGGTTTTTTTTCCCCACTCTAGACCCAAGATGTTTTAATCTTTATTATTTGAATTTTGCATTTGAATCTGTCTCACCTCATCTACCTTAATCCTTTCAGCAAATGTTTCTCTTCTTGCTTGAGCAATAAACTCCGTTTGGGAGACTCTCAACTGCAGCCTGCAGTGATCTATTGGCACTAAACCTTCTTCGTCAGAAATAGGTAACTGAAGCTGTTCAGAGCTATGTGTCAGTACCCTCCCACTCATTTTTCAGTATTACACAATATGTTTCTTCTTCTTTAATTTTGTTATCCATCATTCATCATGTAATTTATTCCTCATTATAACTCCTGGCATTTCTCTTTTCTCTCAGGATTTTTTTTCCCCATCTTCTCCACCCCTTCAGCTTTGTTATGATACCAAAATTTGCTGACAAGAAATATAGTATAATCAATACACACTACAGATACAGAAAACTTTCAAAGTTTAAAGCAATGAACAAACTCCTGAAACAAATATTCTAATATTTCACAAACAGGTACATACAGTTCCAGCTTCTCACACAAAATTACATATAATTGTTCTATCATTACTTATTTAATAAGTTATTAGGAGATATTCCATACAGTTGAATCAATTTCCAGCATGAGACTCAATTTACCTAATTTTCTCTTTCTAAGGTCTGACCATTCCATTTAATATATCCTTTTCTATAGTAAATAGAGTCTAGTACCTCCAGGAGACAATTAATCTCAACAATTGTAAATGTCTAGATGTTCACGGGTTAGGGCTGGGCTGGCCGCTAAACAAATGACAGATGCTTCTATTACCCCTCACCTTCCTCCCCTAAGGGGAGAGAGACTTATGGATTGGAAAAGAAAACTAAAACTGCTTTAATGAGAATAATAACAATAAAATGGAATATATACAAATAGATACAATAGATAAGGAACCCGATACCCCATGACGGCAACCACGTCACCGTCACCACTGATGCTGTGGGCAGACACTGGGGCAGGCCCAGTTTGGGCTCAGCAGCAAATGGGAACCGGATGCAGGAACTGGATTTTGGAACTGGATTCAGGAATGAATGGGTTGAGATTGAAGGCAGGATGGACAGAGTCCTCCTCAGACACCAGACATTAAATAAGAGGCAAGAGAGAGAAAGACCCTCATGATCACTCAGCTTTACGATGCTGTGGGCAGACACTGGGGCAGGCCCAGTTTGGGCTCAGCAGCAAATGGGAACCGGATGCAGGAACTGGATTTTGGAACTGGATTCAGGAATGAATGGGTTGAGATTGAAGGCAGGATGGACAGAGTCCTCCTCAGACACCAGACATTAAATAAGAGGCAAGAGAGAGAAAGACCCTCATGATCACTCAGCTTTACACCGAATGTGACGTCTATGGGATGGAGCACCTTGCTGGTCAGTGCAGGGTCACCTGTCCTGTCCGCTCCTGCCCGCAGGTGCAGCCTCTCACTTACTGCACCCCCACCGTGGCACGCAGGGTTCAGCATTGACCTTGGTCTGCACAGGAGCGAGTACAAGCAGGAGCCTTTCTGCACCCCAGCCCCTGGCAGTGGCTGTGACCATCCAGTGCTGTCACTGCTAGAAGCACAGACTGTACACGGGGTTCAGCGGTGACCTTGGTCTGCACAGGAGCGAGTACAAGCAGGAGCCTTTCTGCACCCCAGCCCCTGGCAGTGGCTGTGACCATCCAGCGCTGCCACTGCTAGAGCAGACACTGTCTGCAGAAACATGCCGTTCACTCCAGACAGGGCAGTCGCTGAGCAGAGACTGAGCCGGACAGGACAACCACTGACCAGAATTTCTGTTTTAACTCAAACCAGGACACTAGGGCAGATGGAATAATTCCTTCAGTGATGGCACTTCCTCTGTGCTTGAATCACAAAAATAATGAACCTGAAATTTTTCCCAGTTTTTGTGATATTTTGATCTGAAACAATAATGTCCAAATAGTGTGAACCAATGTCATAACGTCATTTTCTTATTTGCTTTTCTGTCTGCTGGCTCTAGATCTTGGCACTTTTCAAAAGTCATTCTATGCTCTATATCATCAGTCTTCAGAGAGTTTCAGATTTGCAATTAGGAGAGCCAGGCTATCATTTACAGGGTATGAGTCTCCTGAGCTTTGAAATTTCTTTTTCTTTTTTTTTTTTTTTTTGACAAATCAGACAAAGTGTTCATGTCAGTACCACACCTGAAGTCCACAGGTGAACTGATTTTTCTAGGAGCAGATGAAAAAGAGTTCCTTGAAAATTACTTATATAACTTCTTCTCTTCAAGAAGTGTCCTAAGTATGTTACTAAAAAGACAATTAATGTGAAAAATTAATGTTTTATTCACTAAGAAGTGAGAGCCCTTTTGAGTATCATCCTCATTAAATTCTCATTATTTACAGATGAAGCAGTTTGAATTACCCTTGTAATTTTTTTTCTGCTTTTCTGTTTCTTCCATTATTCTTATCAGCAGCATTTTCGTCATTTTAAGTGCCCAAATTCATATTGAGTATTTAATTATCTTGACAGCTGATAACAAAATGTTAAACAGGAAGTAGGTTGAATTATTTGAATCATTTCCTGAATTGCCACAGGAAAAGAATTAAACAAAACCCTCTAAATGAAACTAGGGGAGTAGAAATCCAAGGAGAGAAATATATCGGTTCTCAGTCCAAATACAACAGAATTAGTCTGATCCAAACCCAATGAAATCAGTAGGAGCATTTCCACTGAAGCTGGCCTTGGATCAAGCTCCTCATGCAGAAAGTAAGAAATCGAAGCGCCTTTATCGATACTTACGGCACCTGCAAAAACAAAGGAACACTGTCCTGTACTTGAGTGAAGAGAAAGAACCTTCATTTTGAATTAGATACTGTAAGTTCTGTTCACACAGAATCTAGCTAAATCTAATTTAAAAGTTTGCAAAATTTATTTTCTATCTTTTTACTCCTAAAAGTTCAGAAAACAATTTTCTTAACATACTTCTAATCCATTATCCACTAACAACCAAACTACCCATCACTCCATTCAGATCCTCCTTTATTCAGATACCTTTTAAATGGCTCTGTTACGTAGTACTAAAAATCAAGAGAGCCACAGAGTTACCACAATAAAACAAGGTTATACTCCACATGTATATATAATGTATATAATTTAAAAGTTTAATTTGGTGAACAATTGATAGAATCCATGATGGCAATATGAAAACAGAGAAACCACAAGGGCCAGGGCCGTTTTAGCATCGCACGGTGATACTGGTGCAACGCTTTGATACTCGAGGTGGCGTTTGTGCATCTTATGGAAATAACACCTTCCTTCACATCGTGTTTTACTACATTAACGTTTCCACAGTGCCACCAGTTGGCACCGAGGTGGGACCAGCCACGGGACAACTTCTCTCTCCCATCAGTCTCTTCCCCATTTCAGGGGACAAGGGTCAAGGAGAGGTAAGAAGCAAATGTAGATGAGGCATCAGTTACGTTTAGGAAACTAAAACAGTTTTAATAACCAGAGAACAGTATTATATACAGAAACAAACAAGACATTAACAAGTGTATGTAGGATCAGGGGTCTGGTGCGGTGGGTAAAAGGAACAAACGCGAAAGAAGAGAAAAAACCACCAGCCTGTGACGGCTGACGGCACACGGCACAGATGGGGGCCGGGCCTGCCGGGCGGTAGTTGGAACACACACCTCCACGGCGAGGAGCGGCGTGGTGTCCCCCCAAGGGCAGGAGCAGTTGTCCAGCAGCAGGCAGCAGTGGCAGGCTCGCACAACGGGCCTGCCGGGCGGTAGTTGGAACACACACCTCCACGGCGAGGAGCGGCGTGGTGTCCCCCCAAGGGCAGGAGCAGTTGTCCAGCAGCAGGCAGCAGTGGCAGCTCGAACAGTGGCAGCGCTGATGGGCGATTTCCTCGCTGGCCACAAGGAGCAGGGGGTCAGCAGCGCATCTCCACAGCAGGGAGAAGTTGTGCTTCCCGCAGATTCCCTTCCTGCCTCCGGCTCTGAAAGCCACAGCGTCCTGCCAAAAGCTCCCCAGCCGGTCAGATGCAGTGACATGCAGGCAGAGGAATACTTTAATTGCTTCTGTGTCCATCAAAGCCAACCAGGCTGTATTTCTCTCAACTCAATGCAGGACACACGGATCCCGAAGGTTTAATACTGAGTCTATTGGCAGTTCTAACAAACGTTGTCTCTCTTCTGCAGTGTGAAGTACCTTATGCTCCTACCTACAAGCCCAGATTCTTCACTAAGCCCTAATTCTTCAAGGAGCTCATTTTTGGTGACTGGTAGGTAGTTTCTGATAGTTTTAATTCCAAAATTCCGGTGTATGCAAGGGAGTATATGCACAAACAGTTATCAGGTCTTCACTTAAAGGCATAAGCAGGAGGTATAACTGGAAGCAAAAATCTAGCTGAATACAAATTAGAAGGAAGGAACTGAATGGTGGAAGGAGAAGAAATTAACAGGATACTTATGGAGCTAGGTATGAGGTGACAGATTTCCAGTCTCATAAAAACTGAAGAATTTTAGGAAGTACTTCTGAATAAAATCCAATTAAGAGAAGTCTATTCAAAGCAAAATAGTGTGTGTGTGTTATAAACAAGACCATAAAATTTAAGTGATATCTTCTTTCTTAGCCCTGTGACTTAATTAAATAACCCTTTATTTTGATAATTTCTTTGCCAAACTATTTCAATGACATTGACAGTTACAGCTTTGGAGAAAAACTGTGCAGCAAAACAAGAAGTTTTATTAACTACTCTTTGCGGCATTTTTGCCCGGCACTAGAAAACAATGGCAACATATGGATAGAAAATGGATAAGATATACACTATGTACATATACACAGAAGCGTTCTCGAAATCAAGTGTGTGTCCAGAGCTTTGTCAGTTCTTTAAATACAGACATTATTAAGGCAACATTCTGTACCGCCCTTTAAAAGTTGTTATGGGCTATCATGTCCAGGCCTGCCTGCAGATAGCTTAATCTGCAGATCACAAGCCATACAAATTTTAATATCTCCTTGCATTTATGAATACTTCTTGGAGAAGTTCAGTTAGATTTTGGAGTCAGTTAGATTTCTGGAGTCAATTAGTTAGACTTTGGAGTTAGAGTGAACCAAAACCTCACAGAGGACTGTAATTAACATATTTGTGACTGTTGGGTTCGTGTCTGGTGGGGTTTTGGTAGTGGGGAAGGGGGCTACTGGCATGCCCCCCTTAAAATCTTCAAGAATCAAACCCAGCTTCATGCTGGACCTGCCTCTGACCAAGGCTGAGCCAATCAGTGCCTCTGCTATAACATATCTTAGAGGGGAAAACCTGTTGGGTGAGTTCATAACTTCTGGGGCTTCTTTTGGTTTGGAGTGGAGTGGGACTGGAGAGACATGACAACAGGGACATCCAGGTCTGTGAGGAGGGAGCAGAGGAGTCACACCAGAGCAGCCATTCCGCTTCGGCCTGTGGTAAGATGGCCGGCTGAGGTCATGCAGCCCTTAAAGATCAACAGTGGAGAAAAATTCCCCCCATGGAGGGCTCCACATTGGATCAGGTGGCTGCTCCTGAAGAGGGCCATGACTCTGAGCAATCCATCTCTTCTTTATGTCGACTAACAGTAATGATGCTTTGATCCTAAAGAACGTGTACAAAAAGCATTTTATTTCTGACTTCATGTTGACTGTGCACTAGCTGCTAGGCTGTAAGATCATCAATGTGTTATTGTTGATGCATTTTTATTTTCGAGATAACTGTGACATCACACACTAGTAGTTTTTGAAATTTAGGGAAATGTGCCAAGATTAAAGATATGCACGTTAAAACATCAGAATGTCTAAGGATCGTAGACACTAAAGAAGGGAAATTTTTTTAGGAAGAGACTGATGGGCAGATTTCAGTTTTCCCCATCCCATCGCTCAGATTCACATTATGTAAAAGCCAGCTGCTGGAGGTGCGTGAGGATATGGCAACATTGATTTACTTGTCCCTTGCCTCTGATTCCCAGGAGGTCCATGAGTATAGCAGCATTTGTTGTGAAACCCACCTTGATTTGACCTTACTGTTAGACAGCAGGATTGTTGAAATGTTCCTAAATAACCTGACCCGAGTTTTGGAGGTGCTATCCAAATCTGTGTTAGGTAAGTGGAACTGCTGATGCTGAGGGAAGGTCACCAAACGTTCCAACATCCTTTATAAAGCAAGGTGGAGTGAATATGCCTGCGTCGACAAAATGCTATCTTCCTTCTTGGCTGCAGTGGAACTTGCGTTTTCCTGGATTCTCCCCAAGTTTTTCAGAGAATCTCACAGCCTGGAGGATACAGAATCAACAGCATAACCACTAACAACAGAACCGAAATAAAGGAGCCAAGTTTCCAGAAACATTAGGATACAGGAGTGAGAAATTGAGAGGTTTGGCAGTGCTGATTATGGTTTTGATGTGGGATTCTCTTAAGTGATATCCAGGTTTAGCACAGCTTTTGACATTTATTCATAAAATTGCAATAAAATATTTTTCTGGTGCCTTCGTACAAGTACTAAAAATACTTTCCTAAGTATTACATATACACCATACCTTTGCAAGGTTAAATATCAGACTGTGTCATCTATATTCTATACTTCATATATGGTATACATTTATCTATGATGTTTTCAATAAAAATTATTTTAATCAGAGATTTATATCTGTTAATTAAAAGCATAACTATTATAAGCATGTAATTACACATTTCGATGGAGCAGGTCATGTTGAGTGGATGGAATTAAACAGCTCTTCTAATTCTGCAAGTATAATAGAGTGAAAATTTCGAATTGCTCTGTCTGTACATGACTAAGCATAGCTCTTTTTTCTTTTTTACTTTTTACACTGAACTTCAAGCCTGTTTCTAATTAAGTACTTTTTAATGTCAGTTCAATAGGAAAAGATGAGAAATATCCCAGATTAGGAATAAAAAAAATACTGGCGGACTGTTTAATCAGCCTGTTGAAAGAATAATTCGACAACACATCCCATGGAGCTGTAATCATCCATTCTTTCTCTATGATTTTTTTTTTTTTGGAGGGGGTGGCGGCAGGGTGGGGGGGTGTTTTATTTTAATTGTTCTTGTGTCATTATTCACTTGAAATTTGAGCTAATCTTATTGAAGGTCCTTTCCTGAACTCGGAAATTTTTGAAGCAACTCGGAGATGAGTTTATGTGTCTGAATCTCACCAGCCTGTAGTCCTAGCTATGTTTCTCTTTGCTCTCATTTTAACTAAAAATATGATTTACAATTTTCCTGCTAAACAAGAGAAATCAGAGAACTCTACTCATGTAGCTCATGTCATACTCCTATAACATCTAATATCAGTACAGGTAAGTAGTGCAAATACAGTATTTATAACTCTGTGATTTTGAACTTAATTAGAGTGGATTAGGAATCACAGAATCACAGAATGGCAGGGGTTGGAAGGGACCTCTGGAGATCATCTAGTCCTCCTTCCTGCTAAAACAGATTCATCTAGAGCAGATTGTACAGGAATGCGTCCAGATGGGGTTTGAGTATCTCCAGAGAGGGAGACTTCACAATCTCTCTGGGCAGCCTGTTCCAGTGCTCTGCAATCTTCAAAGAAAAAAGATGATTTTCCTCATGTTAAGATGGAACTTCCCGTGATCCAGTTTGTGCCTGTTGCCCCTAATCCTGTCACTGAACACCACAGAAAACAGTCTGACACTCATTCCTTAGATGTTTATAAGCATTGATAAGATCTCCTCTCAGTCTTCTCCAGGCTAAACAGACCCACATCTCTCAGCCTTTCCTCATAAGAGAGAAATGCTTCAGACCCTTAATCACCTTTGTAGCCCTCCGCAGGACTCCATCGAGTAGCTCTTGTCTCTCTTGAAGTGGGAAGCCCAGAACTGGACACAGTACTCCAGTAGTGGTCTCTAGAGGAGAGAAGAATGTCCCTAGACCTGCTGGCCACACTCTTCTTAATGCACCCCTGGATACCTCTGGCCTTCTTGGACACAAGGGCACACTACTGGCTCCGGACTCCCATGTCCTTCTCTGCAGAGCTGCTTTCCAGCAGGTCAACCCCTAACCTGTACTGGTTCATGCAGTTATTCCTCCCCAGGTGCAGGGACTTATGTTTGCCGTCATCAAACCTTATGTAGTTCCTCTCTGCCCAGCCCTCCAGCCTGTCCAGGTCTCTCTGAATGGCAGCACAGTCTTTCAGTGTATAAGCCACTCAGCCCAGTTTGTATTATCATCAGACTCGCTGAGGGTCTGCTCCGTCCCTTCTTCCAGGTCATGGATGAGTATGTTGAACAAGAAGGTGTGCTTTCAAACTGATATGGTCTAACTGCAATGACAAGGAGCACTTCCTGGCCTCTACGGTGATTCTTGTTGTCTGCAGCTAACAGTTTGGCCTCCTTTGTGCTGTATCATAATCCATGCTGGAACGTCACTTCTACTTCACTTTCTTTAGCAATGCTCCTTAATAGGAGAGTTTTTATCAAAGAACTTACTTTAAAAGATAAATGATAAAATCCCATTTGCCTCTTCTAGCCTCAACTTGTCAATATGCCCTAAAATTTTGCACAAAATTCAGAAGCTTTGGTGGGGTTGTGTTGATTTTTCTGCATCATGCTCTATGTACCTACTCACACCACGCTACAACCCTCTTTAGATATCATTTTAAGCAGTTCTGTTGTAGTACGAGGTTTACTGAACTGTCCTGCCCAGGATCTAACATTTTCCTTAAGCTAGATTATGTATTTGCCACCTCTCAGTTTTTCTGTATAGTTTATAATGAGGCGCTACACGATTTTATGACCTGCTAATCAATTTCATTGTTTCATTTATTTAGAAAGCTTTAACGTACACTGCTGGGTCCTGGTGCTCTCTCCCTCTCTGTCTTTCTGAAATGTCCTCTTAATACCTTCTCTTGGAATAAAGAGGCATTCCTTGAGCATCTCTGGAATTATCATTAGTTTTCTGTCACTCACTGGTTAATCAACAGGTACTGGAATACAGGGTGAACAGAATTGCTCCGAGAAGACTCAATTAACCACTAAGTTAATTATCAAATTGTACTTAAGAAAAAAAACACAGCACTTGATTTAACAAGGATGTGCACTGTCATGAAGAATAAAATGCCTTTGTATGTGGGTAGGAAGTGAACCAGATTTTTAAAAAATGTTACGAGTCTTGATGATTCCTATACATCATTATAAAAAGAAATAAATGCACAAAAATAAAAATCTTGATAAATACTCCTTTTTGCTTCACCACAAGCTTGCGAAGTCTTTGTACTTCTTTTCACTTCTCCATAAACTTGTTATGATCTAAACCACACCGTTTCCATAATCCTGAACACATAGCTGCAAAATGCTCTGCTATGCTGCAAAAATCATCAGTTTGAGACAGCAATTTTTCATTTACAAATCTGTACCAAATAATTGAAGGCACAAATGTGTATTTTATTAATTTATTGTGCTTTTCCAAGTGAGCCCAAGGTTTTGATATTTAGTCCGGGAGTTGCACTGATACTCATAGGCAACTCAAAGCCCTTTCTTAATCTGTTATGTTGCAGGAATG
>NW_010416713.1:20769-25932 GCF_000710305.1 Buceros rhinoceros silvestris | reverse complement strand
AATGCCTAGAGTCAATAACTTTATGATCTGTCTGCCTGCTTGCATTTATAACTATGGTTTGTAGGTTTAGTGCGTTATTTGTTTCACTGGCTGTCTATTGTCATATGAGGCACACAGTTAAGTAGCTTTATGGACTCTGCTGTCTCAGATAAAAATGTAGATGTAGTGCCCCAAGTAGTTTGTGCAAACTAAAAAGCAGTAAAGTGGTTTTTAAATTCTAAAATCTAAAATTGCACACATGACTTATAGAAAACATTTTAAATATGCACTTCTCATGTATCTGTATGACATTTTCTATTAAAGATGCTACTTCCATTATTTTTTATTTTAACTGAGTGGTGATCTTCAGTTCAAGTACCCTGTCTTTGATTATAATTGATGGTCTTACTTTAAATGAAAATGTGTTCCTGTCATACAGAAATCTACTATTATTACATTCTATTGAAATAATTTATTAACATCAAGAATATTAAATGAAGACACAGTGGGTATGGGAAACCCCGTTTTTTTAATTCTAGTTCAAGTTCATTTTTTCAGTTATTCAGAAGTGTCATTAACTATGCTGGAATATTGTTTGATGCTCAAAGCTTCCAGAGAAAATAAACTATTTCATATCTGTGTGGATGTTTCACTAAGGTTTCTTTCAGATTTATTTTATTTTGGATTGCTATTGACTTCTTAGAAATGAAAATTAGATGTTCCAAATTATTAACAAACTGAGCACTCCCCAGACACTAAAACTACCTAAAAGCCAGCAAAGATTTACAGTACAATAGCTTTGTAAACAATTTTCTGTGCATTACGTTAGACAAACCATACTGTACGAGTTAATGAGGTTCATATTACGGTTCTCCTACTGGAAATAAATCCTGCGTAAGTCCAGCCTCCTGCTCCATCTCCTCAGATGTATTGGCAAGCTGCTATCTGTTCCCTCCCCGCCATCTCTTTTCCAGCTAAGCAAGCCCAGCTCCCTCAGCCTCTCCTCACAGGGAAGTGCTCCAGACCCCAGTCATCCTGGTGGTTCTCTGGACTTTATTAACCATAAAAACTCTGGGTTTTCCTGCAAACCACACCCAAGTTTTCTTGTAAACTGAGACAGGAACTGCACATGGGAGCTAAGTGTGAGCTAAGGAGTGCTGTGTATAGGGGGATAATAACTTTTCCCAGTCTACTGGCTTTGCTCCAGTGGATACAGCCTCAGACACTGACCTTCTCTGCTGCCAGGAAACGCTGTTGGCTCATGTTCAGGTGACTGTATTCATGAGGGCCCCAAGGTCTTTGCCACAGAGCTGCATCCCAGCTGGTCAGTCTCCTGCCTGCATTGTTTCAAGGAGGTTTTCATTCCCAGGTGCAGGACACTGCATTTGCCCATGTTAAATTTCATAAAGTTCCTGTCAGCCCATTTCTCTAGTCTCTTGAGGTCCCTCTGAACAGCAGCCCTGCCCTGGTCACCCCCCAAGTTTGGTGACACTTGCAAACTTAAGAGTGCAATTTGATGTCACTCCAAATGTTGATGGATTAAAATTCAATCAAAAAACCCGAAAAAACCCAAACATGTTTCACTCCTCTTTAAATATTGTGGGGTTTTTATATGTGAGCAAACCATACTGTGACTTACAGATGCTCTAGCCCATCCTGAGCATGGTCCCTAAGCTGTGCTCCCAGCGGTTCTATCTTTTTGTTCCTGTTTGTTCTTTTAAATGATGTAATGGTACTGTAAAGGCTTAAAATGTAATTTGGTTTTGTGACATTTCCACACAGAAGTGGAGCCATTGGTTATTATTAAACTAAACTGTTCTAGAGAAGTTTTCTACTGATTAAAAACAGATGAGTAAAAAGAAAGTGTATTGATATTTTTATTTAAGAACTAAAGCATTCAGCAGTATCCAGCCACTTTAGAAGAACTACTCATACAGGAATCTGCTCCAGAATGAATGGTCATGGGAGCCTATAAAGAACTCTGGTTTTCTACTTTTTCAAAGAAATATTATTTTGTACTTATTTCCTAATATCTGCAAAGAATAGACTTGAAAAATGGGAATATAACAAATTTAGAGTTAATTTCTATGCTATCCCTGTTGCACTGTGCAAGGAAAATGAGTGTGACTTTAAATATCATTAATATTAATGTAAATTAGAAGTAACTCCACAGACATCTGGTTATGACAATGTTCAGAAAGTGTTCACGAGACTAATTTCTCACTGATATAAATTATTGCAGGTAATGGGTTAAACTCAGAATTCAGTTTAAAACAGAACGAAACACTGTACTTAATAATGTTCAGTAATAATAACAAACAGAAAAAGGCTTTGTAATTATTAAAATCTATAAATATTTTATATGTATCAATCCTATTGTGTTGATTTCAAAGGAGAGAAAGAAAAGTAATAAATGATCTTGAAGTAAAACCATGCCAAATGACAAATTGGCAGATCTCGTTATCAATATACACCACAGAGGAGGGAAAAAACCCTCATTATACAGCCAGTTATACAAAAAATATTTCTTGTCTCTGAATACATCTACATAAAAAATCATTGTCTACACAGTTCCCTGTAGAAATAAGAACTTGACAAAAGTAAAACCACTACAAATAAAATATCTGTCCTTCAGCAGACAGTTTGAAAATTTCGGGAGGACTGAGTTTAAATAAAAGAACTAATGAAACTTCTCCATCTTTTTTAAAGGAAAAACACTTTTTGATAGGCGAGCTCTGGTATCATAGTCAATTTGTTAAATTAATCTTCAGGGGTGGAAGCATGGAGAATCTGGTGACATTATTTTAAAAAAAGGGGAGGGGGAGAACTTCTTACTGCTCTGTAAAAGTCTGGAAATAAAGAGCATCTATATTCATTATATGCCATATTTTTCATTCTCTTCTCTTAACCTGGGCTCATTCTCTATCATGAATCAAAGAAAATATTACAATTAGTGTAGAACATCTGCTCTCAGAAATTAGGAAAATACCAGATGGAGGAAACTTGAATCCTTAAAAGATTTTCTACTGAGACACAAAATAGAATCAAGCAGAAGTTTTAAATTCAGTCATCTTCATTCTTTCCCAGTTCCTAATACCCTCTTCAGTTTATAGGTTTGTGTTACCCTAACCAATCTTCCAATGTCTCCCATTTTCTCAACAAGAAACAAAACCATTATTTTATTCCTTGTTTATTTTAATACACTTTATAGCTGAAACCAATACAATGTCACAGTAAAGTTCCAGATGGGTAGAGCCCAACACCCCAGTTGAGGTGTTTTCAAAGGATCCTTTCATTGTGTTTTTTGTTTCTGTGATCCCTGGACCATAACTCCATTTTAACCACCAGAGAAGTATGTATGATTGATTAAAAAGTACTTACTTCTCTGATACATCTTCAACTTCATCTTAAATCAGCATCTGCTGACACGTCATGTAAAATGCCATAACCATTTACCAGCAGATAGTTTTGAGCTTGAACACCGTCGATTTACTGGCCTGCATGCCACAACCAAGATTCAGGTGAATGGCATGTTACAGACCAATATCAATAACAATAAAATTACATTACTCAGATTTTTTTGGTTCTGTAATAACATTCTTACGTTCCTCTTCTCTTTCATTCTAAATTTTGACCTTCCATAGTAATAATTTTATATTTCAAATGTACAGTGCTAGTCAATTCTCCAACAGAAGAGGTGAAAGTTGTGTTGTTATTAATACAAATGGTTTAATTCCAAATAAATGGAACACAAATTTAAGAAGAAATTAACTAAAGACAGGAGCAAGATATAACAGCATTATTTTACCTTAAGTTGGGCTGGTGGGTGAAACAAATCTTTAATTATGTGTGTTCCATTCTTTATCTTTTATGCATACCTAGTTTGTACCTTTTTCCATGCATAAATTCTAGGGGAAGAAAAAATACCTTGAAATTAAAATCCAGATTGAATGCAGAGTTTTGTTACTCTTGGTGGGAAAAGTACTCCTAGAATTTTGAGTACAAAAGGAAATGTCAGTCAATTCCACCTAAAAAGAATTGACTTTTTAGCATCAGCCTGTAGAAAATACAGGAAATATCCCTAAGTTTGGAATTTGCTGCAGTATTGTGGTCAGGACGAATAAGTATGTTGCTCCCCAAAATCACTTTTCACAGCTTACTGCTTTATGGCATTGAGGTTGATGCTGAACTAAGAAAGTTACCGAGAGAAGCTCTGCAACGCCCCTCTTGTAGTCTTTGCCATAGGAATTCTCTTGAGAAAACAAAATACATGAATCACCCAGGAAGTAAACACTGGGTAATGTACATTGCCACATGACAGCACTCTTTGGCAAGGTGATGAAGGGCCTAAATTGTGCTTCCTCTGCTGTCTGAGTTTGACAATGGATGCAGTCATGCTGTATTTTTCCCAACAGAGGTAAACTAGTTGACTTAAACTCAGTCAGGGTTGTTCCTACGCCAACCACCTTGCATTATGTGGATAGCACTAACCATCGCAACTAGGGAGATGAAGGGAAATTCTCTTTGTTTAGGCAACTTCCAAATAGCCCACAGTCCCTTTAACCACATTTCGAGGTAAAGTTTACATTCTTTACTGCAATGCACTGTAGATACAGGTAACACTGTCACTGAACATGTGCCAGCATGAGGGAGGGAGCAGTTTAGTTTTTTAAAAACATAGCTTTTAAAACATAGACTGCAACGATAAAAAAAAGAAAATCAACCCTCTTAGTTTAAAACAAATTTTTAACAGACTTCTGGATTTTTCTTGGTTTGAATTTTTAATTTCTATATCCTATGTATTGTCATTCAGGACCTTTTCCCCCATAATGAAGTGCAGATATGTAATTCATCTGCTATGTGTATTACCCTTTAATATCAAACATACTTAAGCAAGTGACAAAGTGGAGTGAAGCAATGACACCTTATCTTCTCCTTACTGAACACAGATTTCTTGGAGCATCCTCGTTCCTTTGCCTATCCTATTTCCACATCAGAATACATTCTCTTAAATCCTCAATGGATAAGATTCTCAATTCTGTTCACTTTATCAAAAAGAGGTTTCAGTGTTAGGTGAGAAATAGATGCCTCATGGTTTAATTTCACTAGATACAGCAATATTAAAAAAAAAAAAAAGGATTTATTAAGTGCACCGTCAACACAGACATTTCCTGGCTGTGGTTC
>NW_010416713.1:20261-20708 GCF_000710305.1 Buceros rhinoceros silvestris | reverse complement strand
CAGGCCTTGGTTGTCTCAAGAGAAGACAAATTCAAATTATAAGTATTAAGTATTCTATATATTATTAAGTATTCAAAGCTTTTTATTTTAACACATTAGGATGCCTTGTAACATCATAGTCCTATTATTCCTTCATTAATATCATCCCATTTGTTATTGCGACCTGACAGTTCATCTTACCTCACAGTAGCGATCTCAATCCCCATGTAAAAAGGAGCACACCTGAGTTACTGTGAGAGCTCAGCCCCCTCCTCCGACACACAAGCTTTGCCTTGCCACTTGACTTTTTAAATCCGCTGCTGTCTTTGAAATCTTGTGCATAAGATACACAATGCAGCGTGCTTGTACCTTGAGAGCTGAGATGGGGTTCTCAGACTATACTACAAGAGATCGTAAGGGACTTATTTAGACAAGACCGGACAGGAGTGGAAAATTGTGCAATTTACA
>NW_010416713.1:17913-20162 GCF_000710305.1 Buceros rhinoceros silvestris | reverse complement strand
TAACTGAAGATAGCAATTATTTTTAATTATTTTAGAAATTATTAAAATTGATAGGAAGTTTTGCAACATCAAAAAACCTGATTGCCTCACTCCTTTGTAAAGAAGGTGCTGCTGACTCACTCATATCATATACTAAGTTCAGATTAACTGCAAATAGACTGTGCTTCATGCTGAATGCAGAAACGGTGCATCAGGTCCTAGCAGCTGGCACACAGCTATGTGGTTTCCTTTTTCTTTGCTTAGGACTGCAAGTTCAAGTGGGTGAAGTTACTAATTTATACACAGAAATGAAAATCACTGTTTTCAAAGAAACCCTGAATCATATCTATGGTATCGTACAATGACAGAGAAAAAAATGAAACTCGCTCAGCAGCAAGAGGCAGGAATATTTTTACCAAGTAACAGATGTTAGTCCTATTATTTAGTACTTTCCTGGAAGATACTAAAGTGCAATATTCGTAAGTGTAAAAGGAATATGAATCAGAATAGAAAATTTGTGTAGAAACTCATATTTATTGGCCTGTAAAAAAGTCCTTTTCTAAGCCTGCCTTTCACAATGTAGCATGGCTTCATCATGGAGGACTGGACTCTAACATCAGTTTCCCTTCCTATCAGCATTCCTGGATGATATATTCAGAGAGGAATAGCCTAAGTTAATTGTAGTCCTGCGGGATTCAAAGAGTGGTAGTAGTCAGTTCTAATATCGATATCAATGATTTGAAATGAGATTGAATAATTCACTCTAATTGACCTAGATAAAAACGCTCTGAAAACTATTATAGAGGCACCGGTCGCATTTTCTGACTCTGGTAACTGGAAAGACATTATAAAGAGCGTATTATCCTTCCTGCCTCCTCAGTTAGCTCAGACTAGTTAAAGGATAAACTTGTTCTGAATACAACGTGGAAATTCTGGTGGGTGTTATCGATATCTTGTTAGATTCACACATTGGTGAAAGTGAAAATGTGTTGATCATCTTCATTTATTTAGCAGACCACACCTTGCTACTAGTATGTCTAATAATAAACATCTTTTAACATTCACAGGAAAAGCTGGATGAGTTTAAGAGATGCCAAACATGCAATGAAAGCAAATGCTGAGGCACTCTGAGAAACATTGTTCCTAAGAAAGTGTTCTACTGCTGGGATTTCATTTCTGTTGTATCAAATGATGCATGTAGATTTAATAATAGTTTAATGGATCTTGGTTCAGTAGAAATAAATTGCTTAATGTAATAGTGTTAAAAGGCAGCATGCAGTTTGGTTAAGGGAACGATCTTCTTGTATCGTCCAACCAATCAGAGAATAACCTCGTAAGAAAAGATGTGTCATTGCTGATCAAAGAATTACTGTTATCAGTAAGTAAAATTCATTTGTGTGCAAGTAAAAAAATGGCTTAGACTTCATTTTTACCTGCTTTTAATCTGAACTGCTCTCACCACCCATGATTCCTACACTGAAATTTCATTCCTGCATCAGTGCCTCCTAAATTCTGACTGACTTGTGTAGTTGTCCCATGAATATAAGACTCCAGACCACACAGGAAATCATGTTCAATCCATCAGTCATTAAAACTGTTAAAATCAAAGTATCAGCTGTAAGCCTTTTTGAATGTACAGTTTTTAGTCCTTTTCTTCTTTATATTCCGTACCTAACCTAAATTAATTTTTAAAATATATACACATAAATTCCTTCAGAAAGTGAAAATGTAAATATTTATATGTAAGGTAGTTGACGAAATATGAAATCAAACCAACCTGAGGTAATCACGTTCTGCTAGTTAGTTCGTTGTTGGATTTTACTTAATGTAGAAATCACATAAATGACACCTCAATGTCTGAGAAAATAATACTTCCATTACAAATAAATAAACCATGACATGTGGAACATAGAACAAAAGAACATTCACTTTTCAAAAGAGCTACTAAATTGTTCACATTTTGTATGGTTTAGAGTAAACCTAGATTTTTTTTTTTTTTTTTTTTTTTTTTTTTTTTTTTTTTTTTTTTTTTTTTTTTTTTTGGCCTAAACATGTTTTAATCTTGGCTTTGACAGCACTCAGTATGTCTACCTTTCTTCTGTCTCTCTACTAACACAGAGCTGTTGAGATGGATGAAACAAGCACAGACCAGAAAGAAACATCTTTTTATTATTGACAATTACTTACTGAAAAAGCGGGTCCCTGGTTCGGACAGAGATAGGATCATTATTGAAAGTGAGAGGGAAGGAAAAGTGTCCTGCACATTTTCC
>NW_010416713.1:0-17756 GCF_000710305.1 Buceros rhinoceros silvestris | reverse complement strand
CTGAAAGTTTGGCAGCGTGATGACCATGGTCATTTTCATTCTTCAAAGAGCAAGCGGCTAGAGCCTGGGCCAAGACTGGTAGCGATAGGGCAGGGATGAAATGGAAATAAATAATATGTCTATTTGAATCAGTTATTTAAATGAGAGTAGAAAATCACAAAATAAAAATCGCTAAGCTCCAGTATAAGCTTTGTTCTGAGACTGATCTTTCCCTTGGAGTGAGGCTTTATCACAGCTGCTGGTGCTGAATCAACTCTTCAAAGACCTCAATGAACTAATAGAAAAATCTTTTAACTCATTCTCCTGGAATACTGTGGGTGCTTCTTCTGGATTTTTCAGAAGACTGCAGGCAACCACACTTTCCCTAAGGAGAAGCTGACCTGTGGATCCATATAGCATTTTACACCTGCTGACCAAATGAGAAATCAGAGACTTCTGATATGCTTTTCTTACAGATAGAAAAGGCAGTTTTTCTGGATCAATGAGGTTGTTCTCTGACTTCTAAGCAATATCAGACCTTGGTGGAATGAAGACATGGTAGGAGCAAAAGAACTGTGCCTTCACCACTCTGCCATTAAGAGCAGAGATACCATGATAGCTAGGAAACACTGATTTGACCCAAAAGACACAGGAAAGGCTAGGCAGAAAATGACCTAGGGGACTCCTCATTTCTTTCCCCGTCATTATTCCTTTTTCCCCCTTGTTGTAACAAACCCCCTTCTTCCCACGCTGCAAGCCTTCATACCACCACCCAACCTCTGCACATAATCCAGTCAGCTTGTAACAATGTCATCTCCGCTTAAACCATTTCTTCCAAGGTGGCAGCTCTGTTCCCCAGCTCTTGAAGCACTTTAAAGACACCATTGGGGGAAAGAACTCATGAAAGATGGGTAGGTTTTCCTCACAGTATTTCTCAGTTCTTCATGAAGCTGCACAAAGCTGCAGCTATCACTGAACATTAATACCTGAAACACAGAGAATTATACAGGTAGTAGCAGAAACTGTCAGTAAGAGCAGCATGCAAATATCTTAAGTAATTAATGTGATGAGCAAGAATTACACAAACTGCTAATAATAACTGAATATTCCATTACAGTATATGTGCAGATAGGAATTTCCCTTGTATTTTGTATGAGCAAGAAGGGGAATATTCTGTTCTTCTTCCTTTCTCTTGGTATTCTTTCTTCCTTCAATTCTTCCTTTTTTCCTAGACTTTTCTTTCTTCCTAGAGACTTCTGAAACTAGCAAGATTTTATGACTGCATCTGAGCTTTGCACCGTACAATATCATAAATCAATTTCTGTGTTCCCTCCATCATAGGTTTCATTGCATTTACAACATGTTGTAGCAATCATTATGGCAAAATGAAAAAAGGAAGAAGAAAAATATTTTATCTGTGACTAGAGAAGGTCTAACAATGGATATCTCATCATTTACTTAATGCATTTTACAATACCTTTCAAAATATAATACGCTAAATATCTTCACAAGTTTCCACAGGCATCTCCGCATTTCAGAGCTGTTGGAGAGCTAACAATCACTTCAGTTTCTGGAGAAGTTGTGGAACAAACTCAGCCCAGCAGAATAATTCTAGCCAAATATGTCTGACACCTGGGAGTGAGAAAGAAAACAAATATGATAGTGAGAGAACTCGCTGCAGGAAGCAGCAGTAACAGTGACTCTGGCTCAAGCCAGAGGTGTTTTACTGCAATTGCTGCTAGATGATCTAACTTACACTCTTTTTCTATAATACAGCCTTGGGTAAGGCCCAGCTACCAGCAGGCTGGCTTTAACACCCGAATGCCAAAAAGTGCAGTTTTAGAAGTGACATTGCTGATCTATTTGCAGAACACATCACCTGCCACTAGCAACATTGCTTAGGAGGGGTACCCATTAAAAAAAGAAACTTCAGAGCAGACATAAGGCGCTTTTCTTTCTGCTCACTGCCTTCTTTTCATCTTTTCTTCTTATGTTTTAGCAGGTATTTTTCCCACTTCTTGTAGGCTTTACTCCGTGGCAGTGGTGCTGAATGCTGATGAAGCTCTGCTTAACGCAACTTCGAGCAATGAGGTACTCCTGATAGCAGCCTAAGCTTTCTGTACTCGGAGAGTATTCGCCACAGCTTTTAAAGAATCCCCAGTTAGTGAGCATCTACATAAAAGATAATGGAAGGAAATACTTAATAAGCCCTTTAAAAGAGACCTGATAACAGGTAACAAGGCAAAAATACTAACAGAGCTTGATGATTTGTATATTTGAGGCACACGTACCGTCTGGAAAATATATCTAAGGTTAATGTTAATCTTCATTCACTTTGATTACAAAATTTGATTCAATATCTCTAATCTTACCACTCTTCTCTCTAAACAATTGTGCTTCATCTATCCTGTGTTTAGCTGGAACCTGTACAGTAAGTCCTGTATTGTAGATTGAAGAAATCAAATTAAATTACCTACTTATCTAGCAGTCCCAAAGCAAATTGTGTGTTCCAATGCTGTATAGCTCTAAAAACAATTATAGCACCATGCAGACCATGACAAGCACAAGTGATATTTCAATTATAGATGGGCAGAGCCTGCTGAAGCAAAAATCAAACCTGCTTGAAAAGTCATTTATTAAATATAGATCATATTGGCAGGAACACCATTTTGGAAGTTCGTTCTTTCTTAAACATTTATAAATATTGATTACTGCAGACAGTACACTTTCAAACTACAGAATTGATTCTTTACACTGTAAATAATATGAAACCAAAACGCAAATCACCTCTGAAATCTTTTAAAATGAAATGCTCCAAACCATCCAAATATTTTCAAATTGGAATACAAATAGAGATCTAAATTTTGAAGCTTAAATTCAGGTGCTTTGAGAATGAAATATGCCTCTTCATAAATGAAGAGGTTTTTGGGGCAAACTTTATTAATCTAATAAAGAAATCAGGTTTAGCCTATATAGGACAAAATGAACGCAAATCAGAAGGTGACATGTACTCTATTATGTACATTGATTTCTAAATTATATTCAGAAATAAAGACTAAAAATGGGCCTATTTCCAAAGTAGTGTTTCCAAATAAACTTGAACTATAAACTTTCATCTCAGTTCAGGTCCAGACTTCACCAAAACCAAAATGGAAAGAATCCTTCTTCAGTGGTATGTATAGGTATGGTTTTCGAGAAGGATCAGAATTTCAGATTTTTCACCTTCAGTGGCCTCCATGTAATTGTAGACCTACATGAAGACCCCCCCAAAAAAAGCCATTACAGCTGATGAATCTTCTTTTGATTGAATAGGTCAAAGCCATATTCTTCTTGCAGAGACTGCCATCACGTTTCATCCCTATCTGGTTTAGTATGAAGTAACGCAGATGAGGAATAACACAGTGTTCAGAGTTCCGTGCTTCATCCACAAGTGTCCTTCCTGACAATCAGAATGGTGCTGGGATTCTGAAAAATTGTTAAAACTAATCTGGGATTACAAAACTAATTTAAATTGGATTAAAGGAAGGTTTAGAAATTAGATCACAAGGGAAATTTATTTCTTCAGCCCGTATTGTGTGAAGATTTGTACATATGCTCATCTTTACTTGTGCAAATAAACCAGCTGTAGTCAACAGCAGAATTCACAAAAACGGTATTTTAAAGATGTGCACCACAATTGTCAGGATGGAAACCTCTGTAAAATAGTGCCAAACAATTCACTTGCTACACAGTTATTACTGCAGGGAAAAAGACATTCCGTTCAACTGAACAGGTTATTTATGAAAAATGAGATGACGGATAGCTGAGTATTCTGCCTGAATCTATTCCATGGAATAAATCTCACCTGACTTGTTAATGTGGTGGCAGCTATGAATCTCATTATTTTAAGTTCTGACTGCTGGACACTAGTTTTATCGCAATGACTGCTGTGAGAATTTTTTTTTTTTTAAATAACGATAGAACTAAAATCAGAAATCCCTACCTTGAGGCAAGCTTACAACAGTCCTGTCTCTTCTTGGTAGAATTCCTCTCAACAGCTACTGTGGGTTTAGAGCACCTCTTTGTGGTATATCAGTGAGATGTTACTTATGAAAAGAAGACAGCATAGGAAGATGTATTTCTTATATAATTGCAGATAGTAACCTAAAAAAAAAAAACCACCAAAAAAGAAAAAGAAAAAAAGGAAAAAATGCTAGAAAAGTATTAGAGTATTAGTATTAACTGTTAAATAACTGATGGATGAGTAATAAGGTGAGAAAAAAAGGGACAGCTCTACCATGCTTCCTGTGTTCTTCTTCTGCAGTTTCTGTTGGCACTCCGTACAGCACAGCCTACCACATGAAAATTGACGTACACCTGTATTTAGGATCTATTTTAAGTACACAATAATTGTATTTTCATTTTGGGAATAATAATAATGATAAAGGATATTATTGGTTTAAGAACATTCACTGTAACTATTTCAAAGGCTACTGCAAATTGCTTCTGCTATGATCAGGATGAAACTATCTAAATATTGTTGCATAAAATTTTCCTAAATACAACTAAATACGTAAGTATGGTAAAATAGAAGTTACATTTATTGAAGTTAATTTCTATCACCAACTCAGTTCTTCATGGCTAAATTGGCTGCATCCTCTTTACTCGCAGAGAAAGGCAAAGGCAAGTGAGGATGATGCTGGAAAGAGGAGGCACCTACCTTGCTTCCTCACAGGGATCAAGAATTTCCCAGGGCTTCTAAGCTGACTGCAGGTCAGCTTCAAGGCAGCATAATTCTAGGACTGAGAGGAAGATGTTTAGGTAGAGATGTCTGTCTGGAGAATATCTCAAGGAGTTATATTTAGTTATGCTGTATAAAAGCAGCAGTTTTTTATGAATCAGTGACACATATGGGAAGCATTCTGTCATGGAAATTACCACGGGAATCAGATGGAGTTCAAGTGGTATTTTCAGAGTGTGGTTTTCAAGGGATGAATTTCCTAAACTGAATCACTTTCAAATGTTTCCTTTAAAATAAATTAAAGTACTAGCGGCTTAACATGGGAACAAAAGTATTTTGGGTAATAGGAAGAAAAAAAGGCTAGAGTTTAATCACACTGTAAATGAATGCCATCATACCTTTAGCCAAACTGTACAGTCAGTATGAAATTTCTCCCTAGTACTGCATTCAGAGAATTGTCACTGGCCATTCCTTTGGCAAGACAAAATTTGGAAAGAGGATCAACCTGTTTAGAGTTATGCACCCACCAAGTACAGATTCTGCCATAAAACCAACATCTAATATGAAAAACACTGAAGAAATACTTTTGGACACAGGAACTCTCTCTCCTTGCCCTGGTAGTTCCTGGGGGGGCTTTTGTTCTTCATATATGCTAGAGAATAAATCAGTCCTCAGAAGTAGGACTTTTATGTGTCATGAAACATTCCCACTGGAAATTCATGTACATTTTAATATAAATGAGCATTTATCATTTCTAAAGCTTAAAGCCCCCATAATTGTTCCCTAACCAGCGTTTATGTATAATGCCTTTGTTAGTCTGACAAGCCAATCTAAAGATATTTTTCCTATTATTGCAGAGGCCACTCTTGCAAGGATTATAACATATGACAAATATGGAAAGATAAGAGATTTTGGTATTTACTCTAAAGCTTGAATCAGCTTTCTTGCTCTTTGAAGCATAAGCCTCTTTTTGAATCGTATCCAAATAGCCAGACATCTTCTGTGAAAAATGTCTTACTATGCAAAGGTCTGTAAGATGACCGTGGAATTCAAGGGGTATTCTGTCCATTTGGAACTTTTAGAAAGAAAAGGAGTCGTATTTCAGCTTAGTGTCGTTGTTTGAAATTGGTCTGTAAGCCTTTTGCTAATTTAACAGGAAGTTATTTTATTTAGAAACAGTGCCACGGTCATGTTACATATTTTTAGCCTGTCTAGCAAACTGAAGCTGCTGCAAGGTAATCTGTGACAGTGAGTGAGAAGACACCGGGCTAGATCCTGAATTTTCTGTCAAAAAGACCGGATCGTTATCTTGTTTCCTTGCCAGTGTGGTAACTTCAAGAAGCGGAAAAGTTTAGCAATTATCTTCACTGTGCCAAGGACCACAGTTTTCTGTGCTATATGGAATCCTCCAGTAGTGTAGGATATGGGTGTTAAATACAACCATTACCGAAGATATCTTTTGAATACTGGATGCAGGCTTTACTGTAGAAGTATCGGAAGGTTCTATAATAACATCCAATAACAGATTTCAGACGTGTTAGAAAGAGGAGAAACTAATCATAACAAATTGGTTCACTGATTTGTTTCGGTTCTTTTTCCATTGAGGAATTATATGTGATTTGACTGCAATTTTCTAGAATTTATCATTATCTGTGGAATAGGATTTGCGAATTATTCTTGATCTGTAACTCATTCGCAAGCAATTAGTTGGAATAATTACAGATTTAAATACCTTGGTTAAAGATATGTCGGCTCTCTATGTGGGTGAGCACAACTGCTAAAATTCAAGTAGTGCCGAGAGGATCCCAAACAGGCCCCAGACCAGTCGTACAGCAAGACATACCATAGAGGACGTACATTTGACTCTGCGTGCATTCAAGTGCAGTTTGACAGTCTGTAAGCTTTTCACAATCCATACATGAAACTTGTTGTTTCACTGAATTCTTGCTAATGAAATTACTTCTAGAAAGAGAAAAACAAACAAACAACAGAAAGATTTGTAAGTGCATGCAAAATAACTGTCCTGAAAAATGAAGTTACTATTTCTTCTCAGTATTTTTCCAAGCTCAATTAGTCTAAAACATCCCATATCTGCTGCCCAGTAAGACTAAAGCTGATAAGCTTGAGGTTTGTATCGTCAACAGAGATCTTTTCAGGTTGATTCAGTATGAATCAAGACACCACACAACACAGAAAACTATATAAAATTGTCTATTCCACATCTTCACCAGTGAATAACTGTTCTCTGGAGTATCTGAAATAACGGCCCAGCAAGGACATACCACTACCTTCATCTACGACAGGCCAGGAGAAAAAAAAATTCTATATTATTTTAGGAGTGGTATATGCCATCCTGATCTGTTCAGCATTACCTTGAAATCTTTGAAGGCAACATGATGTCAGATGGGACTGAGCAATGTTATGCGGACAATCCTCCCAGGAAAGGTGAGACACGATAGAAAGGAGAAACACAGGTACCCAGTGACAACAGAATTAGGGCACAATGTCTTACAGCACGAGGCAGGAGAAGTAGCTCCCTGGCAGTCATCATCCAGGCTAGACTACTGACGCTGTTATGAGCAGTATTATAAAAGTCTAAGGGGAAGTAAAAGGAGTAGCTCCCGTAAAAGGGAGAAGTTTCGTTGAACTCTGAAACCTTGGATCAGGAACCAGGAGATTGTCTGCACTCTGCCCGGGCTAAACAAGTCCTCAAAACGGTAGCAAAACAGCCGTTCTCAAAACTGTGGTCAAATTCCAAATGCCATTGCAACGACTTTAGCATTGGGTCTAAAGAGAATGTTTCTCTGAGGAAGGTAAGTTTTCCAGCTTTATTCACCCTGTTTTGGACAGTGCCTTCAGCAGTCCATATAACCGCAATTAATGTGAACAAATAGGCAGCACAGAAATATTTCATTTTTAAAAAAGACAACCGGGCAGACTCTCACACCTTTACTCACTAACGTTGAGTAGTACTAGTCAATTTTTAAAACTCAGAATCATCTTCATTTCTATGTTCCATCTTTTTCTGTACTGTTTGTGTTATTGAGAATCACAAATTCCCATCTCAAATGCATGCTACATAGCTAATTTATCATCATTGTGATGCTGTCTTTACCTTTTGATTGTTGTAACACAGATTATGAGCAAATTATTCATATGACCTTTTCCTTATGTCTGTTACAATTCTTTGCTAATTACAAATTCATTGTCAAGACTTTTATGACAATGTTGTTCAGCACAGAAAGCTAAAGATATTTATGGTTCAGTTGATTTTGAATGTTAACTGTTTGTAGGAGCAGAGTCGTGGGGATTGGATTGCTACCCTGGCTCTTAAGAAGCGGTTGGTGTCAACGCCTACTGGAAAACTAACTTTGATAATGCTGGGAGGCTTTGTTTGTTTACGGGTAAGATAAATGCAGAAGGTAATCAGAATTGTTTCCATAATTAATTAAACTTGTCTCAGCTAGACATGGATTGGCATTCAGGTGGTTCTCAAAGCTGTGAGTCATGTCTCTTCCCTGATAGTTCTGGTGAGCTCTCAACCAAGGAAGGTTATCTTCTCTGCATGAAAGATAAAAAGGGTCAAAAGCAAAAACAGTAACACAACAATAAGGAATCTCAGGTGGTCTCAGAAACCGTGACTGTCGCTGTAAACAAGACCTCTCACACAAAGAGGGGACTTGAATCTATGTTATTTTGTAGCCTTTTTTTTCTCAGACACTTGTTATGTATTTTTACAAAGGCTGTTAACACAAACGCGGCCTCAGAGGATGGAAAAGGACAATCAAGTCCTTACATGCTGACAGTTTTCCACAGGCAAAGTTCTCATTAACTTTTTCACTATTCTGCAGAACTGCTGGATGTTCCCAGTGAGAGCCAGAACTGTCTTTGGTTCTCGCCATTCTGATTCAAGACATTTCACGATATAAGAAGGCTCATATTTTTTGAGGTCTTGTAGGTCCTGTTGAGATCTGCACAGCTTGATAAAACAGTAATCGTCTTTGTAGGGGAAAGCTTAAAACAATTCGACCCATTTCTACAACACAAAAAGCAGACACACAATACATGACATCTGAAAAATGGTATAGGTAAGAAAATTACATCAAATACACAGTTATTTGTTGATATATTCTGAAAACATGTGAAGAAGGAAGAAGTTTCTTGAATACCACCACAGCAGTTCTTAAAACTGCAAAGGAAAAATTATCTTTATTTCTTTAATTTCTCTGTGAATACTGCTAAACTTTATACGAAGTTTATAGCGCAGTAGGTACTTTTTTGTCCATTTGAAATCAATTTCACTTTGGTAGGCTCAAATGTTTTATATCAGTGAGGCAATATTGAGATACAATCTTCTGCTTATTTGAAGGAATATGCTGTACATTTATACCCTCAAACTGGCATTTGAAAGCCCTATCTAAAGGAATGATTGACAACGATACTTTTTTGGCACTGTGTAATTACATTCTGAGAAAAAATATTGGCTTTTCCAATACAGGCTTTTTCTATATTGCCTGAGAACTTTAATTTTCACTTTAGACAAGTCTCTATTTATGGTGTGCATGTGCATGTCTGCTGCCTGTCTGTGGAGGATAATAACAAATTTCTGAATATTCTGAAACTGCTTAGGGTGCCATATGTTGCTTTGTCTGCATATTATTTTCAGTTTCAGTAAAAGAAGTAATTGCAGGTATATTTCTAGACCTAAGTATATAAAAATAAAGGTATGGTTTTAATTTTGCAACTGAAAAAATGTCAATTAAAGATCAGTGTTGTCCTTCATTTTTGTAAGTAAAGATAGCTTATAATAAACACTGTTAATCTTTATGTAATAATGTTAATTAACAGCAAACTACCAGGAGGGATTGTACAGGTGTGTATATGATGAAAGGTTGCTTTATCAAAATTACACCCTTAATTTGGGGGAAGAATAAAAGTCCTCTAAAATTATATTTCAAGTGAGAATGCATACACAAAAGCATAGTCATTTTCTTTTCAGTGTTTTTTTTTTTTCAGGGGAAAAGTAATCATACATCATGTTTGTTCTATGTCATCAGAATTCAAAGTTTTTTTCTTATATTCGTTGTAATTAAATATAGTGAGTTATGTTATGTCTACACTGACATGCAGCATGCTTTGGGAGATCCTTACTGTGTACCATATAGTTATTTTGAACAGTCTTTCACATGTGTGGCTTTTTCCCCTAGTTGAGATCTTCGACTCTTTAGAGGAATCTAGTCATTTGGCAGATGTGAGGCTAGCTGACTGAGCAGTCTTCAATGACTTCAGTTAATTTTAGTTGTATCGAAGAATGCATACTTATTTATTAAAGCACTAATTGGAAAATATAAATTATTTGTATTTGTAGCCAATATTAAGCTGCCAGCTAAATCACTAACCCTTCTGCAAGTGCACAAACACTTCTCCCTCGTCTTTTCTCTCTACATGCCTTTGCTATTCCTCTCAAGGTCACGATACTCTCCACTTACATCCCTTGCTGTATTTATTCTGGTTCAGATGGCCACTCCACTGCACTTGTTCTGATTCTCTGAGCAGCAAGATAGCTGCAGCCATAATCAGTGTATTTTTTTTTTTGCCTGGCTACTGCCTGCAGCCTTGCTTATCACTTGTTTTTCTCTCCCCCTCCTCCTGCTGTTTTCCTTGTCCCCAACTCCCTCTCAAGCATGCTTGTTCTCATTCCTGGCAGGGTTTTGTCTTTATAAAAGGCAAGTTTCCATAAGGTTAATTACAAGGTTAACGCTGAGGCAATAAGAAAGCCCTCATAGCAGTGAAGAGCAAGAATTACTATTCTTTAAGCATCCCTGAAAACCATCACCTCGGCGGCCCATTGCTTTCCCCTGCAGGCACTAGATGGCAGCGTGGACCAGCACTGCATTGCATCAGGAGCCGACCAGGTTAGCAGTAAAACTGCACCGAGGCTTTCGGTGAAGATTTTAATAGAGAAGCAAAAATCTTCGGTGTGCACTAACTCCATTCCATTTCAGTTAGTTTCAAAACTCTCACTGTCTTCACAGAGAAAGCCTAAGCCCCAACTCTGAATATCGAGCCCACTCCCCCACTATCTAAACCATCACATCTATAACATTACTTCACCTTAAAGCTAGACAGTTACTCTTTTTCTGCTGTGACTGCTCATGAAAGGTTGTTCCACACTATCTTTTGTCTGCAATGAACTTGTATCTGAAAAATGCCCTTAATTTTTTATGCTAACTGAATGAAAATTAATGTCACAGTGAACAAAGTGACCCAAGAACAGGAAATTTCAAGATACAAAGATGAAAATGGGCAATATATAGAGGTGACGTCATCTGAGTACGAGTTATCTGTCAGGTCAGATTCTTTTCTGTACCATTCCAGTGCTCTTGTTATTTTGAACAGACAATGAACAATGGTTGAAGCTGCGATCTCTCACCAAAACCACTTTCTCAATTTCCTTGCTGCAAGAACACTATTCCTGTTTGTGTTCACAAACACAATGAAAATCAGTTCCCACAAGGGAAGACTGCAAGAGAAGGTAGCAGGTGACTCTGCTATATTGTATAGAATCAGACATAGAGTAATTTAGGCTTCAAGGGATCTCTGGAGGTTTTCAAGTCCAGCTCTTTGTTGAAAGCAAGACTCACTTTGATATAAGACCACTTTGCTCAGAGACTTGGAATAGAATCATAGAATGTTTGGAGTTGGAAGGAACCTTCAAAGACCACCTAGTCCAACCCCTCCTGCAGTGAGCAGGGACATATGCAAATACATCAGGTTGCCAGGAGGCCTATCGAACATGACCTTCCAGGGATGGGGCACCTACCACCTCTCTGGGCAACATGTGCCACTGTTTCAACACCCTCAGTGTGTTGAAAAAATATTTCTTCATTTTAATTAGTCTAAATCTCCCTTCTTTCAGTTTAAAACCATTACCCCCTATTCTCTCACAACAGGCCTTGCTAAAAAGACTGTCCTTGCCTTTCTTACGGGCCCCTTTAAGCACTGAAATGCTGCAATAAGGTCTCCCCAGAGCCTTCTCTTTTCCAGGCTCCACAACCTCAACTCCCTCAGCCTGTTTCAGAGGTGTTCCATCCCTCTGATCATTTTTGTGGACCTACTCAATAGGTTCATGACCTTCTTGTTGCTGAGGACTTCAGAGCTGCACTCAGTTCTCCAGGTGAGGGCTCCCCAGAGTGGAGTAGAGCAGCAGAATCCCCTCTCTCAATCTGCTGGACACATTGGGGGTTTTTTGCAGCCCAGGATACAGTTGGCTTTCTGGACTCTGAGTACATGTTGTTGGCTCATGTCCAGCTTTTCATCCACCAGATCCCCCAAGTCCTTCTCTGCAGGGCTTCGCTCAATCCCTTCATCCTTCAGCCTATGGATACCAGGACTTGCCCTGACGAAGGTGCAGGACCATGCACTTGGCCTTGTTGAACCAACCTCATGCAACTTGTCAAGACAAGTTTTGAAAATCTTCAGGAATATTTATTGCACAGCCTGACAAGAAAAAGAGGACAGATGTAGATAAGAAATAGAGAATGAGGGAAATGTATTGCAGACTGGTAAGCTGACAGTGGGTGCAGATGTGCATGCATGTGTTCGTGTGTGCCCCTCAGTATGATGGGAAGGTAGCGGGAAGGCTCTGTAATTGTCAAACATAATTGTCTCTCTGGAGGAGTCTCTCCAGAAAGAAAACTCACAACAGGGTACCTCCTTGCACTTGCAGATTTAGAAAGGGCACGTCTTTTATATCTCAATTCTTGTAGAAAAAACCTTGTTTCATAGAAAACAAAATTCTGCTTGCTGAAAAACTTTAGAAGAAATCTCATCTTTTCTCCATATTTGTCTCCCCCCAGTGGATTTCCCTCTGAAAAAGATCAGTCCCAAGACCTTTTCCTACTAGTAATGGTCATTGTTTCTGTTACAGCTACAGGGCTGTAAAGGTGCCACACTCCTTACCTTCTCTGTTGCTATCTTCACCCGACCTGTGAAGAACTGTACTAAGCAGAACCCGAATACATTAGAGTAGTCAAAGTGTTACACCCTTTTCAGCTTCTAAATACTACTTTTGGATGAGAACTTCTGGTCCAAAGTAGGTAACCAAGAAGGGGAAATAAATGAAAGGAATCTACACTCATTTGAAAAAGCAAATACAAAAATTGCTGAGTAATCAACAAGCTGAAAAAACAAAACTAAAAGATAAGTCTCTGCTCTGCAAGTCTGTGCTCTGACAATCTGGGTTCCATCCTTTTGTTTGCTACTGCCTGATACTGTAATGGGTAACAGCTTTCTTGTTAAATGCAAGATAAAATACATTTTTAGTGCTCAAAAATGCATGTTTTTTTAGTTTTCCAGTGTGGACATTGTTTTCTTCTTGGTAAGTTCCAAAACTTTAGACATCTCTTGAAAAAACAGCTCATATCTTAAATTCAAATGACTCAGCTTCAAAAGAAGTGAGTACAGTGAGCCCACTGTACTTTGCAGTCATGTCGCAATTGAATTGCAGCTGATAAAATAAAACTCATAAAAAAGCTTGGTTGGTACAAACCAGCACAGCTTACAGATTTTACTACAGCTAAGAAAGGATGCATTAAATACAATTTAAAGTAAAAGTTTCTGTCCCGTAGCTACTTAAATGTCATTGTAAATGGAGATGTATTCATTAATAAAGTCAAATGAAATGGAAATCCAACACTTCCCAGTATTTTCCTTTTTACTGATGACAGTTTCTGACAGTTTGCTGTACTGCTGTACCATGCACAAACTCTTCCAACCTCACAAGCACAGCTGATCCCCAGGTTCAGCTCCGAAACATCTTTGTTTCATTTAAAGCATAGTTTAAACTATAGTAGGTAATATGTATATAGTAGGTAAGTGCTGAGTTGTTGAGACAACAACAAAGACAGGTGTGGAATTGAAAGCAGAGAATTCACCAGAGAAACATGACTCAAGGTATTTGATTTTTCTACTTTAAAATGCATAAAGGATTTAGAAAGGAATCGGTAGAGAGAAGAAAAGTGGCTTTGAGAAGTAATAGAAAAATATTGAAAGAAATGTATTTTTTTTTCTTAACTAAGAATTGCCTGTGTGTATATTTATTGAGAGAGAACGGGATCATTTCAGTGAACTGGCAGAGCTTAGTAGATAGGATTAGGATTCAGACAAAGGAATGTGAGTTTCAAACGAATACAAATTCTGGAGAAGGCAAAAACCTGATGGGTTTGAAATAATTCAGACTCATAATTCTGTAATTTGCTTTTCAAAGGTATGCTGGGGTAATGTATAGGCGCAAACACTCTAGGGAATAAGGCAGGACTGTGACAACTGCTGAATACTACAGCTGAGCCAAAATAATAGCAAGAGAACTGTTGAACAACATCCGAACGTAAAGGAGGTCATGCATTCCTGAGGCTCTGCAAGGGCAACCTGAGCCCTACAAGGCTTTGCACAGTAACAAAGAGAACAGATTGTAAGAGGGATGGAAAAGCTTATGAAGTTTGGGATGAAAACCCACTCTGCTAGTCTTGAGTGTGCTCCCTGTGAGCCAAGTCCTTTCAGATACCCAGGAAGCGTATGACTAAGAGAGTGCAGCACCGCTAGGAGTGCAAATGGACCCTCCTTCCAAGCAACCTCCCTGACCACAGCCACTCTGTGAGGGCTCACAATTCATACTGCAGGCAAAATTTAGTGAATGTCTCTGGTTTTTCAGTTGCTCAATCTTTTCTCAGTCAAAATATCCAGTGAACCTATATGCACTTGAGATCTAGATTTTGAAGCTTTAGATGTTTTGTTAGTAATTTCATCTGCAGTATAAGTGAGAAAAAACATCTATCTATAGAAATTTTACGGTATCTGAAGGCGGCTGAGGTAAAATGTTGAGTCGTTCCTTAATCCTGTAGGTAGAAATGTGTGCAAGAGAGATGGTTTTGAAAGCTGGAAAATAATTAGTTCCTCGAGTGAAAAGTACGCAAGCAGTTGTGTATGAAAATCTTTCTCTCTTTTCTTCATTAAACTTAGGCTACATTAGACCAAGCTTTTAAGCTAAATTAATTCAAAGAAAATCATAAAATTCTAACATCTAGCATTCATAGACCTATTATACTACATACTAGAATGAATACTCTCTCAAACCCTTATTTTCACTTGCGTACTCTTAAAAAATCAGCATCAGAAATGTCCAAAGTTGATTGACGGGGAAACAAGTATTTCAATGACTAAGATTTTGAGGAGATGAAAAACGTCAGCTGATCATTTTCCTTCCTCTGATGCCCAGTGACATACGTTACATCAGCAATACGGGACATCAACAGTGTGCTTTTGTACACATAGCAATCCAGGTCCTTCATGGTAGCTTTCTGAGACACAATCTTCTGCCAGTATTTTCCCTATCATCTCCAAACATGCTGTAATCCTTTGGTGTCTGTATCTAATTTATGAGGAGACAGCCATTCTGTCAGAGCCCCTGTAGTGAGATAAAATAAATTAGCTCTGCTGTTCCAGACACACTTTCTACTAAGATGGTTATTTAACAGCACACAGCAGATAAAATATGAAGATACAAGAACAGGATCAAAGCAAAGGTTCGTCTTGTCCTGCTGCTTTTTTTCAGTAGTGTCCAGTAAGAGATGCTTAGGAAAAAACAGGAAACTGAACTGTTTCCTAACCTAGATGTTGAATTTGGCCCATATTGTTTCACAGAATCTGATTGAGTACTGATTCCATTTCAAAATAAGGAAATAAATCCATTTTCTACTTCAGCAATACTTTTGCATTCATCTGCTTGCAATGCATTTCATATTCTAACCATGTAAATGGTTACTAATATGTGAAAAATCCACGTATTCTGTTCAGTAGGATGACCTCTAGAGGTCAAGAGATAGGCAATAATATTTTTACTTTCTCTGTGTCATTCTTAAGACATACCAGCATAATCCATTGGACTTCAGAAGGCCACGTCTTCATCACAGGAAAACACGACAAGCAGTCTGCGTGTGCTACTCATTCATTGCAAATAGTATAACCCACATGAGAGCATGTCTCACAGCAATAGGGTAGGAGGCAATTCACACCCCCATCCCTGACACTGGCTGTACTGTCATTCAAAGCAAATTTCCCACCTGGAAACCAGTCCACTGAGCAGTGATGGTTCACAATTCAATTGCTCGGGATCCTAGCACAGAAAATACTACAGTAGCATTTCCTTGGATGCCCTTCAAGATGCTTACCAAGAGGGGAAAACACACTGTAATTGAGGACTGCTAGGTGAGCAAGGAGTACTTTCCCCTGAAACTTTCAAATTCAACTTGTTTGTAAATGAAACTTTCAGCATTCTTTCTTTTTTTTTTTTTACATCCCATTTATTTTTAGGATTCACGGTTTTATTTATTTTTTAAAATGTCTCAGTAGCTCTGCCAAAAAAATAAAATGCCAAGGAATATGACTGATTTGTTTGGCTGCATTGACTGTTTGGGGAAAACAGAATTACAGGCAAGAGACCAGAAAGCAACAATTTTGGATAGACTGCAGCAGCTGATAACAGCTTGGAGATACTGAATAATCACAATGCATAATCATATGGGTAGCTGTCAGACTACAATGAACGTGAATGTAATACCTTCAGGTATACACAAATTATCCACCTGTGTGGAAGATTTTGGAGCAGATCTGTAGCATTACTGTCATATAAAGTAACTCCAAACAATGTTAGTGTGCAGGAGTACTTGGAATAATTGGTTTACTGTTATAATTTTTAGTTATGCAACATTATACCCATCTCTTTTTGTTTATTTAGTATCCTCTAGAGTGAATCCCTGTTCTGTTCTTGGAAACAGCACATCATGGATCTTCCAAACATTCTTTTAAAAGTAACTAATCTAAAACAAAACTAGTACAATATTGTCTTCAGGCCCATACAGATATACATGAGGAGCAGGCTATCACAGTTAATACTACGTGCAGTTTCTTTCAAAAATTTGGAGGAAGCAGAGAGATTAAAAATTCATTGATATAGCTGCAGCCTCCCTCAGTTTGGATTAATTATCACACACTTAACTAAAGATGTAGCAATATTTCAGAAAGCTTAGAAAATCTGAGAGGGGGTAAAAATGTACCTATAAATTCCATTTGTAGAAGACAGTGAAGTGAAATAAGAACAGAAATGAAACAAGATTTTTTTTTTTTCTTTTTAAGAGTACATGTTTGGACTTTCTGGGTTTTTTTGTTTTCCCTTAGTTTCACTTGGTTCAACAGTGAAACAACACAATCATTACAGATGTGAGAAAAGGAATGAGTTTGGCTGGCTAGAATCACTTTCACTTCTCTGCATGTTTGATAAAATTGTATTCTTTTATTGGAGAAATTCCACGAGAACAATAAAAGTGGGTTTCATTTAAAGTGTCAATGAAATGTATAGACCTTGGCTGATAAACATTCAGTCAAAAAGTATTTTTACCGGAAAATGCTGTCATATTTCTCCAGTTCTTATTGCAGGAACCTTCTGTGTCACACGGTCTTCTGCAGTTTCTCCACGTATGTATTTCACATTCTGAATCTAGAAGTCCTTCATAATCAAGAGAGTGTGGAGAGAGAGGACAGTCGCAGCGCGAAGTCCAAGTCACGTAAGACGTGTATGTCCACAGCTGGATACTTGCGAGCTCTTTGTCGATAAAATTTATCGCTGGGCGAGGTGACAATCGGAGCTACACCTATCACTACATCCATATCTGGTGTTGGGTGTTATCTGAATGTCCTGGAGGAGTGCGAAGGTGGACGAAGGTCTCATCCTTCCATTTTCCCGCCCCGGACAAAACGAGCTGTTACCTCCACCCATGCAGGCGTGAATTTGCGGACTTTGTGCCGGAAAGGCACAAAGAAAGCGATAGGCTTTTCTACAGGCATCCCCTCGCACCCGTCTACACCAATGATGCCACGTAAAAAAACCCCAGTATAAATACAGCCCCAATTTCGACCACAAATTAAGATAGGAGAAGACTCAGGACCATACCGACGGACGGATTGACGAATTCGCTCCCTTCTCCACACCCCACCCCACCCC
>NW_010416712.1:103322-106094 GCF_000710305.1 Buceros rhinoceros silvestris | reverse complement strand
GAGCAGAGGGGAAAACAAGATGTCGTCGAGTCTCTCAGCACGCCCCCTTTTATGGGGGGGACATTGGATGCCATTTGGAGAGGCGTGTCCTCCTTCCCGCCCCACGGGAAAACCGCAGCATTCTGGGAAGAAGAAAGCCAGACAACAAAAGAACATCCGGCTCCACCATGTTGGACCCAGGACGCCGTGACACCCAACAAAGGCGGTTGGCTCCTTTCCTCCTTGGCCTCATGAGAAGAGGAAGGTTTAAATGTGAGGATGCATTTTTGAGTCCCGTGAAGTTGCAGGTGGCTGCTGGCTGGGACCGGTGCGTGTGGCCTCCATGTGCGAGACACAGTCAGCGGAGCCCATCAGCCATGCTGCCACGCAGGAGCGCACAGCACTGGGCTCCCATTTTCTAGGCACTATGTAACAGAGCCAGAGAAAATGTGAGACTTCCCAAGCCTGGAAGAAACACGTTCATGCCAAGCAGACCTGCAGTAGAGCTAGTGGGGCTCCAAGGTGCGGTCTGTCATTGCTGAGGTCTTGTAGTGCTGTGGCTGCAGTTCCCTCTGCGGATGCTGGGTTTAAGTTTTCACGCTGATTGCCAGCAGCATGATCTATTACTGCCGTAAATTGCAGACCTGTTAAAGCAGGTCATGGTGATGAGGCCCAAGCAGTGCAACACTGGGACTAAAGTTGTCATAGGCTATACCACATCATTAAAAATGAAGACATCGGGTGACAGCATTTTCAGATCCCATGGGGTACATTTATTTGGATTTTCACTGTATTTCTGTTTGCAGAAAAAAGACCGCTGAATGCTGTCTGCTGACTTTTGACAGCTGTTTGAAAGAAGCAGGCAAAACTTGCCATTAATTTCCCAGGATAACAGCCTCGCCTCATGCTTTGCGACAGGCTGGTTGTTTGAGCTGTGCAGTCTCAACTTGTTTGCTTGTGTTCCTGTAAGTGGGATGGTTGAGTCAGGGGAACACCTCCGACACCAGAGGGAGATCACACCTTCCCTGGACACCAGTCGAGAAGGAGCAAAGGAAGGGACCTTCAGAGGCATTGAGTGTGGGAGGTGGGAGAGCCTCTGCATGGAGCTGTGAGCAGCCATGCGACATCAGACACAACTTCTGAAGGAGCTCCCAGGGAGGTGGTGGAGTCCCCATCCCTGGAAGTATTTAACAGACGTGTAGAGGTGGTGCTGAGGGATGTGGTTTAAGGACCATGGCAGTGCAGGGTGAACGGCTGCACTTGATTATCCTAAAGGTCTCTTCCAACCAAAATTATTCTGTGATCCTGTCACCATGTTCCTAAGGAATTCTTAAGAAGAGGACACAGTTTGCTGGTGGCAGGGATGAAGCTTGGGGGCAACAACCTGCTTGCAAGGAGGCCGTGAGTGAAGGCACTGTTGGTTATAACCCATTTTCATTTCTCTTCATTCTGCAATAGTCTTTTTTTTTGGAGTACTTCAATTTAAATGTTAACTTTTCCATTTTAGCCTTTAGTAGAGCCTGGCTTTTGTCGTTTAAAAAGCTCTTTGTGCTTTTTTTGCGGAACAGTCTATAAAGAGAAGGCTTTGGATCTTTTCACACATTAAAGAGAAGTTAATCCTTAGCTCCACCCCTGCCTTCTGCCAGATGGAAGTACTAAATGGCAAGGTGGAAAGGGACAGAGGTCTGCAAAAAGCAGAACAGTTTTGACCTTCTGCTCATTGGTTCCCCTGAGCATGCGGACTGCAACTCAGAAGACAAAAATCAGCCAAGGTGTTAGGAGTGCGCGGGGTTAAGTATCGAGCGGATCCTGTGAGAACAGAGACATTCAAAATGGTGTTCTTTGCTCCAGGACCAGTTAAGCTGGTGCTACCTGCTGCTTTAAACACCATCCCATTTGCTCCATGGCAACCCAGCACCCTGCTCCCAGTACCCCGTATGCATGAGACGGCGCGTGGATGTGGGTATAACTGCAAATGCATTGTTAAATCCATTCAGTTAGTTTCTGCGGCTCTTTGGAAGCGTTAAGGGAGAGTTTAACAACAGGCACAACCAGTGTTACCAAAACACTGCGTGTTCCCTTCCTCTTACCCTTGTCACCTGAAGAAGCTGCAGCCTGTATCTTGCCATGTCCTGATAGATCTAGGGAGGGTGTAATATTTGTAAGCAATCCCTAGGGACGGGGCAAAGCACTAAGGTGGTGAAGCTGTGCTGTTTTAATTTGAGGCGGCAGAACACCAAGTTAGATTGACAGTTTAGGTACCGACAAAATAATAAACTAAGTGCATGTTCTGTGTCCAAGCCTCTTCTGCTTTCAGCCCCCACTGGGACACTCTGTTCCAGTGCCCTTCTTCCGTTCGACTTGCTTGCAGAGCAATTGGAGAGCATCCAACTTTTAAAATTACCTCAGCTTTAATTTATTCTGCTTTTGATGTTCATAGGACCATATATCTAATAGTCCCCAAATCTTCCCCTTGGTCTCTGAGGCTGTAATTTACCTGCCCAGCGTCAGATTCCTGCCCAAAGGCAGATACCACTTACTTTAAAAGTTACATATAAATTTAATATCCATATGTTTATATAATACATGGAGTTTGCGGGGTGAGCGAGAAAAGGGGATGATTTATTCTTCATGAACATTTCCAGCCATTTAAAAGACAAATTAGTTTCAGTTTCACAGAGGCATCTTAGCAGAAACCTGCATGGGTCTGGCATATTTAATGGTACTTACACTTGGCAAAAAAAAAAAAAAAAAAAAAAGGCTATTTTCCTTTGGGGCTTGGTACCAACCTCC
>NW_010416712.1:93224-103293 GCF_000710305.1 Buceros rhinoceros silvestris | reverse complement strand
AAAAAAAAAAAAAAAAAAAAAAGCGCTATTCTCCTTTGGGACTTGGTACCAACCTCACGGAACTAGGAACGATTCAGCTAAATGTATTCCTTTTCCATGACGGGGTATTTTCAAGAAAAACACTGAGACGGGGGGATATGGGAAAAAGACACTGAATTTTCCAAGTAACAGTTTAGAAACAGAGAGCTTGATTCCAGGTTCCACTGAGGCACCTTTACGTGTGCCTGGACATGCAAAGGGAGCTGAGTGAAACAAAGCCGTAGCACTTGCTAAGGCCCCTTGCAGGATAGGTTAATTTTATATAAAACTCAGAATTAAATTCTGAAAACTGGCCGTCTAAAGGCTCAGACTGGCTCAAGAAAGCAAATCTGAGCAAGGTGTCCCATGGTTGCATCACAGCTGGTGAAAGTGAGCTTGAGTCCAAGGCAAGCCCTGATCCCGGAGCCCTGCGGACGCTCACCCGCTGACTGCCTCATCGCCTCGTGGCTCCCCGTGGCTGGCCAGGGCAGAGCCTGGGCATCGATTCCCTCCTGCATCCAAGCCTGGTCTGAGTTCTCCTGGCATTGCGGAGATCAGACGTGCTGGAAAAGGAGCTTGGCCAATTCACTGCAAAGCGAGTTGTCACATCTTTGGTCACACGTCTGCTGCTTTCAAATGATTCCTCTCCTTGTCTTTTCACCTGCGCACACATGCTCAAGCAGAGCCGAACGCTTACATGCGTCATGTTGGTGTCAACTTCCCTGAAGCCCAGTGGAGGCAAAAAGAGCTGCAGAGATCTAGAACTGCCTCTGACCTTGTGACTTCCGATTCGAATGGCGAGGCAGTGAGTGTAACTGAGCATCCATCAGCAATAGAAACATAACCCCCCTGAGAATCAGACAGGGATCTCTGTTGCGGTCAGGGCCTGAAGCAACTGGTCAGGCTTGTGAAACAGGCAGCTTTTCGTACTGTCCGATATTGTGTCATTTTTTAGGGGAAAGAGGGGACACAAAGACACTGCTTGTGTGGTCCTGCACTGCCCGGTAGATCATCCTAACAACCTGAAATATTGTCTTGCGTCTTTCTAACGAGCTGTTTGTTCCTCTTCCTCTTCCTTGCTCCTTTTTCCTCCGTAGGTGATGAAATAGATTGGCCGCAGCTCTCCCCTCCTGGCCTGCCATATGTGCTGCATGATGCTCTGCTTTGCTAGATTGTTCCAGCCTTTGGGGAGGTGGGAATTTATTCCTGGAATCACTCCAGTGTCCGGACCACTTCCATTGTCTTTATTAGTATGGACTGCAGCCCATCACGATTGAGGAGAGCAGTTGGTAGGGAGCATATGAGATAATTGCCTAAAATGAACTCTGCCTCCACGGGGCACAGACCCACTCAGTGCCATTGCAGCTTTCTCATTCCGGCTGAAGTCACCTTCCTTCCTCTAGGCATTAGCTGGATCTTACAGGCACTATGGGGACCATATGCTCAGCCCAGACCCAGTCCCAGCCTGAGACATTCTGCCTGTAAAGCAATGTATGTTCTCTCCTGCAGACCTTTCTAGGTACCGTCCCTGTCCTTTGGGTGCAGGATGGCTGGCAGCAAGAGAAATCAGCTTTTCTGTGTGCTCGCTAAGTGAGGAAAGCTCCATGGGTCCCAAGGGCCAAAGTCTTCCTATCTGGTCATTCCCAAGCCTGGCACAGCCCCTCGCACCAGGGCCAGACTCTCCAGTCCTGCTGCACCTCATACGAGGGTTTGTGACTTCCATAGAATTGTTCAGGTTGGAAAAAGCCTTTAAGATCGTTGAGTCCAACCGTTCCCCCAGCACTGCCAGGTGCTCAGCATGTCCCTCAGCACCACATCAACACATCCCCAACCCCTCCAGGGATGGGGACTCCACCACTGCCCTGGGCAGCCTGGACCAGGCCTTGACCACCCTTTTGGGGAAGAAATTGTTCCTCATGTCCCACCTAATCCTCCCCTGGCACAACTTGAGACTGTTTCCTCTCAGTCTGTCACTTGTTCCTTGGGAGAAAATACCAACCCCCACCTTGCTCCAGCCTCCTGTCAGGGAGCTGTCAAGAGCTCAAAGGTCTCCCCTGAGCCTCCTTTTCTCCAGACTAAGCACCCCCAGGTCCCTCAGCCATTCCTCAGTGCACTTGTGCTCTAGACCCTTCTTGTCAGAGTAAAACCGAGTGCTGTACTATTTCCTGGGAGCTTTAGTTTGGTGATGTGTCATGACTGTTTAAGCATGGTCCAAATCCCTGAACATTCCCTTTCCTGTATTTTTAAAAGATGAACCAAATCCCAGTGGTATTTTCTCTGCTGGTCTTACAGAACAGTGTGGGACCAGAAGTGGTTAAGGATGAGACTCATCACCTTCCCAGCTGGAACCAGTTAGCTGCTGAGAACTTTGAGATACCAACTACCAAGGATGCGGTGAATGTCAGGAGACAGCTGGAGGTGCAGGTCTTGGAGAGCAGAGGAGGAACTACAGACTGAGAGGAATGGTGCAAGGAAGAATGTATGAAGGGGAGGCATAAAACCAGTTAGGAGGATCCATGAGGAGTGGGTAGGGTGGTTGCAGGGCTGGGATGGAGACCAGAGGCGGGGCTGGGCTTCCCATTCCCTGTAGAAGGGGATGAAGGGAAGCAAATAAAGAGCAGAAAAGAGAAAAGTCTGGTGCTGTTTGATGTGGTAGGAGATTGCATGCTTTGGAAGAGACCCTGCTGTAGCCAGGCAGGTCATGTCCACCTTGCCTAACACTGAGATTTCTCCAAGATGGAGGCACAGGGAGTAGCGTGGTTGTGGCAGTGAAATAAGTCCTCTGGGTGACTTTGCTTCCCTAAAGATCCAGTTGTGTTGGCAACTGAGTTGCACCATGTAACTGTGTATGGGGTGTACTGCGTTAGCGGGCGCCATGGGCACTGTCTTGTGGTGACCTTCACCTCAGCAGCATTTTTGAAATCTTGCAACAAGTGAAGTTTTCGCTTGAGGATCCTGCTTGGTGGTTTAAACAAAGATGAGAAGCACAAAATCTCCTCTCGGAGGCAGCTCAGTCCTGCCTGGGGGCAGCTGTGTCCGATCACAGCTCAGGTTAGCAGCTGGAGGTCCCCTCCCCACCCTGCCAGAGACCTTGGCTCGTTCTTAGGCTCCTGTCGGCCCTTTCCTGCCTGAATTAGTTGTGTTGGTGTGGAGGGGAGAAGGCAGTAAGCTCTTGTGTTCAGCCTACTCTGGGTGTAAAACTAACTGTAACCGCAGCCTGCATGTGAAGTACCAGGACGAGAGCGAAGCCTCACGACACGGTGAGTTCCCCCCCCAGCCTGTGTAAGCATTTCTTTGACCCTTCTGAAGGGAAATAGCCATAGTTCGCTTTGCCCCTTCAGCAAGCAGGATGCTTCATTAGAAAATGTTTCCTTGTGTTTGTGTCCTGCTTGGTTTGTTTTGTTCTTATTAGATGGTAATTGTTGCAGTAGTGTAGAAACAGACCTCATGGTACTTCTTGCTGTGGTTGGGTTCTTTTTTCACCCAGTTGTTGTGTGAATATTTCTTGTAGTTACTTGCTGCAGGGAAGACAGGGCTGTGTAGAAGTAGGCAGAAGATGGGAGGTTGCCTTAGCTTTGAAGAGCCTCAATTCTTGCCCTGAGATGGGGTCAACACACCCTTCAATGGCCAACCCAGGGGTGAGCCAGTGTGACCAGCTTTAAAATCAGAAAGGAAGGGGAGGGTGGCAGCAACAGCAAGGTTGAGCCAGGGCAGCAGAAAGCACACCAGTTTCTAGTTGTTACTGGTTAAGTCAGGGACAAAAGGAGGCTTGGTGCACTTTATGGGGTTCTTCACTCCGTTTACACCTTTACTCTCTCAATTGCTTGTGGTTTCTGGTCCATGGATCTACAGCAGGAGTCGTCTTCAACTGGTGGCCCAGTGAAGGCAGGATCAGTGGGTGGGTGTGAGTCAAGGGTTGTTTACAGAGTGGGGGCGGTGCTCCTAGACTTCATCTGCAGAAAGAGACTGGTATGAGCAGCTTGTCTGTCCAGTGGCTCTGGATCCCAGCCAGGACCCTGGCTGCTTTCTGCCAGCAGCCCCAACCGCAGCACTGGTAGATACATGTGGTATTGTTTATGGTCAATAATAGACTACTAACTGGTTTAATATGTTATGTGCCGATCCTAAAGCGGTGGAAGTTTAAAGGTGTGGTGGTGTTGGAGTTAGGACTTAGCAAAGCCGTCCCGTCCTCACTACCACACAACCTCAAATTTTCTGCAGCAACTAGGAGGAGAGAGACAGAACATTTAGGGCTTTTGGAGAAGAGGTGTTTGCAGTGGAGATGTGGAAGAGGTGTTGGGTGAAGGGGAGGGAGCTCTGGGCTTTGGCACCTGAAGGGAACGGGAAGACTGTGTGCACATGAGAGTAGAGGTGAAGATCGTGTGCTGTTTGTTTGGGCTGGAACCGGCCAGGAGAAGGAAGCAGTTAGAAATTACTGGTTGGCTGCAGAGGTGATTAAGAAGTGTCCAAAAGCAATCGGAGACTCTAGCAAAGGCTAAGACTGGTTAAGAGTTCATGAGGTCTTTGTGTGCAGCACTTGGTTCTGTTAGAGCCTCTGGAGAGACGCGGAGCGTGCTGTTGGGAGCACGCTGCTGTCTCCTTTGCCCTGCGCCTCCTGACGGCAAAGGCTTTCGGGCTTAGGGCTTTTACGAAGGGTTGGTTTTTAGCTGGATTAAATAAGTGCCAGGCAGAACAGCCACAGCTTTATTTCCTATGGCAGAGCTTGGTCATACGTCCCTGTGACCTTCTGGGGCTCTGTCCCATCCTGGACCTTGCGGTTGTGAGGACACTGCTGATGCTTTCATGATTTTATGGTAAATTAAAGAAGCCAACAGACACTTCAGAATTCAGGTGTCGCTTAGTATTTCAAGCAGTGGCTGGACAGGCACCTTTTTTTCCCACAGATAACTTTAATGCAGAGAAAGGAGCTGCAAAGGAGAGCTTTGCACATTAAAAACCTGATGAATTATGCATGAAGCACAGCAGTCTGGTATCGGCAGTGCCTGCTTTATGAGAGGAAGGGAGCAATTGATAGTCACAATTTATGCCATGCAGTCGCTGTAGTTTTTCATCCTGAAGCGGTAACACAGGCTGCTGGGCTGAGAATGAGGAACGTGGCTCCTCCTCTGAGCCCCTGGGGACTGAGAAAGGTTATTTGGTGGTGGGGAGCAGAAGACCTGCTTCGAGCAAAGCGTGGAGAAGGGGAAGCGAAGGCAGGGAGGATGCATCAGCTCGGCAAGCTGCTGGGCTGAAGAGCGGCTGAGTTGCTGCTGGGTTGACAAACCCAGCGCGTGCACGTTAAACTGCCGCGTAACAGGACAGTAAGTGACACTGAAAGCGTCGTATCAGGTGATCAGTGCTGCCGTGGCTTGCTGTCCTGCGAAGCAAAGGTGGAAAGAGAAAGAGGAAGCAGTGCTTAAAAAAAATCTCCTTCAGGGTAAAGGTTGACAGCAGCAAAATAAAGGGCTGACACTCCGCAGCGCGTTAGCGTGAGGTCTGTCACTGTGCGTGACAGCAGAGCTCCTGCGTGTCAGAAGCTGTGGAGGCAGTGCTCTGTAGGTAACTGGTTCAAGCCATCTGCCAGGAAATGATGCGCCCCAGAAGTTCCCCAAGCCTCTGCGATTCAGCAGCAAAGCGAATTTTCTGCCCTTGCTGGCGAGCTGCCGCCGTGCGTTTATCAGGCAGCTGCTGCTTTGGGAGGGGCAGGAGCAGAGACTTGAGTTTCCTCGTTATTGTCCATGGTTCTCTCTCAGCCAGATCTGCATCTTCCATCGCTCTCTTCAGGTTTCTTTTTTGGCTGTTTGTGATTTTGAACCCTTTATTAGGAAGAGGCGGTCCCTAGAGGACTTGAAAGCAGGCTCTGTTGCTGTGAGGCATTCGGGTAGCAATCATGGGGATTCTCCTTTTTGTAGTGTTGGTGATTCTTGCCTTTCAAAAGAGCTTTGTAAACACCAAGGAAGCCATGTGCTACTGTGTCATGGTGGGAGCGTATTTTCATGCTCAGTTTGCAGATGGAGAGGCTGACATGTGGAGAAGTAGAAGCATTTTCGAAAGCCTTGTGTCAGGAGGCAGATATTTCCCACGATTTTCTGCGATGCTGGTTGTGTGGAGCCTCTCCGGGCATCAGCTAAAGCACTTGGCATTTACAAAACTGGAAAGCATTTGCTGCTGGCCAAATTTGGAGGCTACTCTGAAAAACACCAGCCTAAGAGGCTTCCTTGGGCTGAGGGGCCCAGCAGGGATCCTGGACACTGCTGCGGTTCCTGCTTCTCTGCTGTTCTCCCCTAGACCGTTCTTTATTCTTTTTATTCTTTAGACAGCAGTTGTGTTTGCCTTGGCCCTGTCAGAAGCCTTTATGTGATGAAGTTGTGTGTTTGAGTCTCGCCTTTTGGAGCTGTTGTTCTGACTAACCTCAACCACGAGCAACACAAGCGAATTGTGGTTTACTTCAGCCTCTCAGACGCAGAAGAGAGGAGCAACCCCAGCACTCTCGGAGCGAGCTCTCTGCCCTTGCTTGGGTTGCTGCAGAATTTCAAGTCAGAGCTATCCTTGATGTTAAAAATGGATATTTAACTGTTTAATAAAATGGTTAAAGAGCACTGATGGAATTAGTGCTCTTGTGCCGATGGACGGCAAAGCTTTGATTCCGTCCCCGGTACACGCATATCTCATTAACTGCGTTCCCAAGCAGTTCGCTGAATTGTTCTGTTTTGTGTTTACTGCTGTGGGTACGCACGACAAATGAAACCATGCTTCTTCACTGGAAGCAGTAAAATATGTATCGTGCTTTAATTGTTTTTGGTTTTGGCAGAGCTACTTTATAATACAATTATGTTCGTGCCCAGGGGCACGTGGGATTGAATTACTGGGTATCCGCCTTCCAGCACTCGCTCTTTTTCAGACACCCTGTACTTCAATTACATGAATCCTCTGGGAACCAGGCAATTCTGTAAGTGTTAGTTAGCAAAACCCAGCGGAAGTTGCATACAAACATACTTTGCTCCAGAGCCGTTCTGTAGGTAACTTCTATTTTCATCAGTCTAAGTGCTTTGAATATAGGCTTTAGATTTCTGCTCAAGCGACTTCTTACAGAGATGTTCCTCTGCGCGCTGGGACAAGAGACATCTGGGGAAAATGAATAACCAGCTCTGGCCAAGCATGAAAAAAGGAAGCGGGAAAAATAAGTCTTTTGGGAAAAATAAGTCTATTAGCTGAAGTGCAAGCTCTGGTAATCCTTACTGAGACAAGGCTTTTGTTCATATTCCAGAAATAATCTTCTTTGTTTGCCTGTGCTTTTTTGTGTTTCCATTTTTTTCAACACTTTGCGGAGGATGAGGTGCGTCTGATGTTTTTGCAAAGATGCCTGGGCAGGAGCTGCTTGTTGCTGGGGAGAAAAATTAAGGCCAGTGTCATAGGGAACTTGTATCAGTTTGGTGGGTTTTTTAAGTATTCATAATGAACAGAAGCAAATTTGCATGGCTTGTTGCTATTTCTCAGATGATCTTAAAGTGCTATAAACTGTTTATATTCAAGTAAGTGCACACGCAAAAGTGTTTACCGTAAGTTAAAAAGAGTTAATAACTTGGAGCCAGCTTTAGTATGAATTTACTCTATATAGTAGGAACTTGTAAATGGGGGCAATACAAAAACATTTGCTGGAAGTTCTGGTGTCTCTATAACCTCAGCTAAGTTGACTGATGAGATGTTTACCATGCAAAGACTTGCTTTAAATTTGACCCAAACCATGGTGGTATGTCCCCCCTCCTTTACTGTTGGCAGTAGCTGCAGAATGTGCAAGGGAACGGTGCATCACACCCAGATTCTAGAGGGGGGGTATATAGATCTCTCCATATAGAGCTGCCTGTAGAAATCCCTTCTCAACCACAGTGCTCTGTGCTGGACCTTCAGACCTGTGTTGTGTGACTGCCTAGTAGGGCGCTTTGACTTCAAGATTTGTTCATGTCTTGGGCAGAATCTTGGGCTCCTTTCTGGTGCTGGTCCAAGCCAAGTTTCTGGATGGATCTTTGCTTGTACATGGAGGTGGGCTCAGGATTGCTGAAATTACACGTGGGCGTTTACCTAAGGATAGTACTACACACTGTGTGTCGCCTCTTCCCTTGGCTTTGTTCGAATACTGAGGAGAGAAATCATCTGCCTATGGAGGTTTCCTTCGTGTCCCCCCTCTCGCCCTCCTCTTTCTTTGAGGGGGAAGAAAAAAAACCCAATTGCCATGTTTTCTAGCTAAAACCTGTTCAAACAAAAGAAGTTCTAAATCCATATTAATCACCGCTACCTTTAATTTTTCAATCACTGCTTGATTAAATTGCTGCTTGGATTTGTCCTTTCGGTGATGGGGCCTGGTGAGCACTCAGCAGTGAACTCGAACAGAGAAGTAATAAAGTGCTTTCTGTCAGAGGCACTCCCCGAAGCGCCAGACACAACACAGGTTATTAAAAAAGTATCGAAGGGTGAGCTCCTATAAACGGTGTGGAGAGGAAGAAAAAAATTGTCCAGGGATTGGGAAGAAGATTTTAATTTCACATCTGCAATTACGAAGGCAAATACATCTGTATAGAGGGTATTTCAAAGTCGAAAGGAAATGAGCCAACTTAGATAGTTGGGCCTGTGTCCAGAGGTGGGTTTGTAATAGTTTCACCGCTGTCAAAAGGCATTTTTTTTCTTTCAATATTATTGTCAGCACAGAGCATGTCTGTCAGTTAATAAAGTCACACTGATCCACAACCACCTGCCTTTAAATATTCCCACTAGGAACGTCGCTGTTCCAGCTCCAGACATGCCCTCATTCCAGTGCAGGAGCGGCTCTGCTTAAGCCAGCTCACACAGATGCACAACCCTCTTCTGATGCTCCACAACCACGATGTAAGCGCCTTACGTTGTTGCAGGACTCAGTAGTAGACCTCTGGCTCTTGAGTTGCCTTCTTCTAGTGAGCAGTCAAGGTGCCGTTCCCATGCTGGGACGCTGTTTGGAGTCTGCTGTTGGCACCAAAGTTGCTGTGTAACCTGACATGAGCCAACGAGCGCCATCGTTGCTCTGGAAGTGAGTCCTAAAATTGATGTTATGATACAACCAGACTTCCGTGTGTTAGGGGATGACTGCGGTGCACAGCCCATTAAGTCAGTGTCAGCAGCTCTGGTGGCTTAGCCCTCGGAAGGAGTCAGAGGACAACCTTGATGTTCTTGTTAGGATGTTTCACAGGACAGTTGCTGCATTCTGAGACAAAAAACACTCTTCCTTCTTTCTTTTTTTTTTTTCTTCTCCTTCTGTGGCCACAACCTGAGACAGTAAAGAGTCAACATAAGCTAAATCATTATAAGTCAATTTTAAAACAATTCAGGAATGTCCAAACTGGGGTTTGTGTGGACAACAATTTAGTGCAATCAATTGAAAAATCAATGTTAGGCATCTTCCCTGTCAGCTTAACTTGCTTTCTTCCCATTCAGCTCCCAGCTGGCTAATAGCTGGCAAAAATCTGCACATAATGTTGTCTTAAGCTTACACAAACCTCATTGGCAAAAGGATTTGAGAGGTTGAACTTACTCCTTTAAGAGTGTATTGTGCAGATCATTACCCAGCCAAGGGAGTGATGGAGACAGCCTGTTTCATGCTGAGCAAGCCTGTAGCTACAGCTTTTTGAGAGCGGAACAGCCTTGTAGACAAGATATTGGAGCAGGAACCCAGAGAGGCAGGTGCTCATTTCTACCACTTCTAGTTTTGTCTTTCATCTTTTCCCTCCCTCAGATAGCTGCAATAATTCAAATCTTGCTCGCGGTGTTGGGGGCTTAGTTTCATGCATTTGCTCTTGGGAAGTTTTTTAAGAGTTGGTGATGACAAAGGTAATAAAAACACACTGATGGTTGTAGCCACTGGATGTTTGGAGCAGTACTGGCGTGTTGGTAGTATTCTGCCATCGTGCCTGCTCGTATCGGCGTGCTCTGAGGAAAACGCGGGGCTGCTGTTGCAGCGATAAGGCTGGTCGCCTGAAGAAATCCATCATCATGCAAAGCTTCATCTAATTATTTAGCAAGTGCC
>NW_010416712.1:84701-93138 GCF_000710305.1 Buceros rhinoceros silvestris | reverse complement strand
TTTGAAACTTCAGGGCTAAGCATTGGTTCCTGCTGGTGAAGGATTTCTGTGGAAGATAGGTTTCTTACCTTTAACAGCTGTCGTAGCAGTCTTGGTGCAGTGCTGGCTGAGATTGCAGGAGCAGCATCGGCCACGTCTGTGAGAGCTGCAAACTTGAAACAGGGTCACAGCATTTAAATTCCTGCTTCCTGCTGCTTACCTGTGGAGGATTCAGGAGTGAGGGGTGTTTCTGTACCGTGGTACCCTCAGGCAGGCAGTGCTTTGTGGCCCTCAGCTGAAGCTCCTGCCTGTGGTGTAGATGGGAAGCCAAGGCGGGTGGTTGCTGCATAGCGGGGTACGGATCCTGTGTCTCTCCTCAGCAAACACATCTGCAGGAGAACATGATCATCCCACAACGAGCAATAACTACACAAAACCATTTCATAAACATTCTGGGTGTTTTTTTTAAAAAAAAAAAAAAACAACACAAGACAACAATGGTGTTTCATCTTCACAAAACTACTTGGGGACTGCTTCGTGGACTGTAGTAAAAATATAGTAAGAGCAGCGGGTCTGAGACTTTCCTTCCCTGCTATCTTACTGCTTAGTATCAAAATACATTTGGGTTTCCTCCACTGCTCTGATACTGTTGTGTGCAGATCTGTGTTTCTCGTTCACACTCTGAAACAGCTTACTTACGTACTTACTGACTTACCTTACTGAGGCAGCTGGTGCTCTTCACTGCTTGCCTGAGAAAAGGGTCCGTGCTTGAACCCTTCCGAGAGGTGATAGGTTGGGTATGGAACAGGCCAGCCGGGATGGCCGGGTGCTTACCTCTGTTTCTCAAAAAGCGCAATCACAGTTAATTTCTGCAAGTCCCCAAGGGAATCCTACTAGAAAAAGCTGATAAGTGAAATTGCTTCTAATTCTGCAACATTCTCCATCCCTTTACTCATCCAGTTATTATTGTGTTGTGCCAACAGGCCTGATGGCCCGTTCACTGCTCCCTTGTCCATCATGTGCTGCAATTACTTTAGATGTTTCATTAGAATAACACAACCCCAGTCGTCATTTCCTGGAGATGTCACCTCTTGGGATCCTGAGGTCTTTAGGCAGCCATGGGCTTACCCTCTGCCTCCCCTGTAATTATGCCAGCAGTAGAAATCATTATAAGACCCAGGCCACCTCCACAAGCACCCGGAGCCAGCATTTTTGTACCTCTTGGGTTTACTCCAAGCAATCAAGTACCGTATAGCCAAGTGGCAGACGCCCCCTTTGTCGGCGAGTCACGAGTGTGATTTCTTTACTGTGTGAGCAGGGTCGTTCCTAATGTAGGCAGGTGAATGACGAATAGAAAAGGAGCTTTAACAGAAATGAGGTCATTTGTTCTCAGTTGTCAAAGCTGGAGCTACAGCTTGGGTCAAGGAGGGCACAGCACACGGAAAGGTTGGGATGAGTTGCTTCAGGCCTCGACTGATTTACCTCTTTGCTCTCCTGACCTTCCTGTTGAACAGTTTTCTTCCAGATAAATTCAGGCAGGTAAAGCTGTTAGAAGTAGAGAAGCTTGCAGGGCAAGAGAAGCGGGGTCTGAGGATTTTCCTCAGGAGCAAATTCAACCCTCAAATGCCAAAACAAATTATGTTGCCTGACCAGACTGTCAGCAGAACGTCTGTGCTGTGATCTGTCAAGTTGTGAGTCCATCTGCACGTGGCCTTTTCGGCAGAGCAAGGGCGTCTGTAGAGAAGGGCGTTATCACAGTATTGCGCTGGCCAGCTGCAGCGGGCTGGCGGCCCTGAATTCCCGGTAATGACTGGTTCAGGGGTAGCATTCCCTTACATCGTGTGTGATCACCGGTAAGAGCAGCAGTTTCACCTTCTGCAGTTGCTTGACAGCCTTTTGGCTTTCCAGAGTGGTTGATAATGAATGCTGGAGGGGTTTAGGAGGACATTTGCCCTTGGCTTCATTTGGCTCCCTTTAATTTTGACAGATGATAGCTCCTAAATGTATGAGACAGAGAATGACTTGGTGCAGACTCTGTCAGGTACTGAGTCCAAGGGATTTTAAGAATAACAACAAGGAAACCTCCATCTTTGGACCGTTGTTAAAAGCCTTTGAAAACACAATACGAAGGGTGTCATCAGAGTTTTTAGACTTGCTGCTGTCCAGAATGAGGAAATTAGGAGCAAACCGTAAGGGTTTGGATTTTTTTGCCCCTTTTTTTTTCTCCTTTCCTACCTGAGGAGGGGGAGCTAAGCCACGCTGCAGAGAAGGTGCAGGTAGGATGAGAGAACCAGACAGGATGCACAACAGCCAGGAGGCAGCAGCTGTATTTGCAGAGGGTAGAGAAACAGCCAAGGAGACGGCAGGGGAAGCGCTTTTGTACAGCTGGGAACTGCACACTTAGGTGGACAGGGGAATAAGTATGAGCCTGGAATGGAAACCTTTAGTGAAGGGGAACTGATAAACAACAGTGCCAGACCTAAATTTACGCTGCGTGGTCGGTACCTGGGGAAGATCTCGCCTGTTACGTGTATCGTTCTAATTTTGCCCCTTTGCCCACACAGAAAGTTCGGGTTTGTGGTTTTGGTGTCGTACAGATTTTCTCTTACTTTTTGTCCCCTTCCAATGGATTTTCTTTCCTGTATTTGTGTGTTGTTAAGTGTTGGAGGATATCACAGTTATTTCAGGCTTGCTGCTTTCCATAATATACCATCAGAGGGGGTTTTGAGAGTGTGGTGTTTACTGCACGGCAGGGAGCTTTTCCGCGGCTGTGAGAGGCCTTTGACTCACTCGGCTGTTACACCTTTCTTCACGGAACGCCACATGCTGTGGAGTTCACAGCTCAGTGACACCCCTGTCTGCCTGCAGAAAGACTAGGATGCAAAACCTGGGCGTGCAGAGAAAAGCTGCACCTCAGCTCTCATTTTGCTGAATTCTACTGATGTTTTATTTTCATGCCATATTCTGTGAGCTGCCAGTTTTGTCAGGGTTCTTTTATTTTTTTAAATGCCGTTGTTGTGGCAACAAAATGAAGAGCCCTTCTGCCCTTCCTTACTGAACTGTAATTTTTCCAGAATGGAAGTAAGTATTAGGAGCAGACTCCACAATAGCCTGATGGGAATAAAACCCCATGATTGTTTCCTTTCTCTCTCCCTCAACAAAAAGAGGAGGCGAGCCAAGGCTGAGCTGACTCTGCCTGCTGTGGGCAGCCATGGCAGCCTTCTGGGCCCCTCTGCTTTTATAGCAACCCATAAATAGTCCTAAAGTGCTTGAACGCGCTGTGTATTTACGTGCAAGTAGGTTCTGTATTCAAAAATGACAAGAATTTGTGTGGTGGTGGGAGTGCTCATAGTAAAAAAGCTTCAGAGGGGAGTGACGGTTCCGTTATCTGGGGATATTTCTGTGTATGGAGAGCAGCCTCACCAGCTGAAAAGGGCTGCAGCAGCAAGGGGCAGAACGAAAGGCTTTCGAGCAGTTTTCCTCAGAACTAAGGAATTTCTTCAGAATTAAGGAATTTCTCTTCAGTGTCATCCTTTTAGTTTTTAAAAAGTTGCTTTGAAAATATGGTGTGGTGCTGCTAGGACTGTAAAGCATTGCTACGGTTAAATGACTGGGAACCTGACCACTGCTCTGACCAAATCAGAGGGCGTTTGGGAATGGCTCACGGCCGTGAAGAGGGCAGGGATATGGCAGTGGGTAAGGAGGACTCGTGCACAGAAATGTGTTCTTAGCATCCCCCTTGAAAACCCAGGTGCTTCATATCAGTCAGAATCTCTGTAAGTGTCTCACTGTCGCCATGCCAGGCAAAAACTCGTCCACAGGGTTTTGCAGCATGGCACGAAAGAGCTCTGGAAGTGGCAGTGTGGCCCTTTCCTCCCTCCCTCTCTCTGTAATTCAGTGGAAGGCGCCGTGGGTGAGGAGCTCTGCAGAGCTTTGTCCAGGCTTGCTCTCCCTGCCTGGCTCCTGTGTGCTCTTTGTATGTGTGTCACTTTTTCACACCTGCTTTGAAGCAGCAAGGGAGGATAATGCGAGCGAGAGAAGAGAGAGAACAGCCTTATTCTTTCCTTTTATCCAAATGCTCGGACGAATCCAAGCAGGAGTCTTTCAAAAGACAAAACTTTATCAAGAGCCATCCTGGCTGTTGCTTTTATCCTCAGCTTTGTAAATCAGGCCTCTGTTTTGCATTGATATTCCTCATGAACAAACTCAGAAAGTGGAATTTAAAAACAGAAAAAGGGATTCGGTTATTTTAGCTTCATTACTCTTCATGTGGCTCTTGCTCCTCCCCCCCTTGCAGAGCCCTGGAGAGACTCTCTTGCTGTTTCAGCCTCTTCACATTTACAGAGTGCCATTGTATGAGTTGACCAAATTTTCCAAGCCACTGATCTCGCTGCAAATGCTCTGCTGGCTCGTGCGCAGAAAGTTAGGGAGTTGTATGGAATTGCCAGTAGTCCTTTTATTTGAAGGCAATTAAAGGGGCTGTATTTTCGCTTTCCCGTGTTGCTAACTGCTGTGTTCCCTACGTGTCTGGTGGAAGGGGGGGGTATACCATGTGGGAGAGGTTCCACACGTTTGCGCAGCTTCTGAGGAGTCTGGGGGTCTGCGCTGTGTTGTAGGGGCTGGGTTTGACGATGTCATAGGACTCATGCTTTAGGCAACTAAAAGACTTTTAATCACGTCAGGGGTTTGGCCGGTGAATGCCCTGTCAGGAGTCTGTGTTAGATGGTGTGTGCATGCATGAGGGCATGCGGTTTGTTCTGATGTCATCGTTGTTGCAGTTCTTTTTCCTTTCCCTTAATTCCTGTTGTATCACGTGTGGCTTTTTCCGATGTGTTCTGCAGCCCAGACAGTACTAAACTAGTTTATTTCTCTCTCATCTGCCCTCCCCATCTGCAGGTTTACCCCATTATAAGACAGGCAGCAGAGGCTGTCGGGAGCAGGTTAGGATTGGATGGTCAAATCCTATCATGTACCCATTACAAAGCAGCTGCAGACCCAGGGAAGAGGCATTTCACTGGTCAAATTCTACACAGCGAGCTCTAAGCCTTGTGATCTGTACCTATATTATGGTCTGTAGCACATCGGCAGCTTTTTGCTAACCCTGAGCAGAGGCAGCCTGTGGATGCACAACGTCTTTCACAGACTCCTCACGGGGTTGGTCCAGGGAAGACACTCTGGGGGCAGAAGGCGTGAACAACGCCTGTGTGGAATTCAGCTGTGAACGGCACATGGGTGAGAAAAGCTCTGACTTCAGAAGGGTGGGTGGCATGTCCTGCTGGGCCATTCCCCTTGCTGTGCCTGTCCGGTGTCACACAGAAGTCACCTCCTCAGAGTGGAACCTGTTGAAGTGTCTCAGATGGGCCAGATAAGGCTGGAATTGCTGCAGACTCCCTCTGTCTGCTGCCTGGCTCGTATTTGTCTCCCAGTCTATGCCAGGAAGGCTTTGGCTGCCCTTGCACCAGTTTGTTTGCTGTGGGACAGGTGGTGGGTAAACCATTGTGGCTCCCAAGCGTGAGCTTTCCTACAGCCAGTGCCAGCAGGAACAGACTGTCATGAGCATTTGTGGAGGTACAATTTAACGGCCGGGGCTGGATATTGCACAGGACGCAGCGGAACAGTCTTCTAATGTCCCCAAAGCAGCTCAGGGATAATAACCGTAAGACCTGGGGACAGGCAACAAGCGCTCCAGCTGCCAAGCTGGGCCAGCCTCCCACTTCCCCCGGCCATGGCCTCGCCACAGGTGATAGCTGGGTTTTGCAGAAGGGTTTGGCACCCGTTTAACCCCACGTCCAAATGCTTCTGCCTTAGCTTCCGCCCAGAGCTGCTGTGTCCGTCCGTGCTTTGAGAGGCATCTGCAGAAATGTTGGACCCTTTTCCTGCTGGAGCCTTGGAAGGTCCATTTTACAACGGAGAGCAATGGGGGGGCGTAAAGCGAGGAGAACCATTTCTCATTGGCAGTGCTGAGCATTTCTCCTTTTCATACCAATATTGCCACCATTTAATTCTGCAGTTTGAGTTGGCAACGGCAATAAAGTCAGTGAGCTGCTGCTTTGCAGAGAGAAATTATTTCTCTGCTGTTGGGTTTGGGTTTTTTTTTGCCCTATAGCAAAGTTTTATTGTGAGTCGATCGTGTTTGTAATAAGCCTGACTTTCTGAGTCTGCTCTTGGGCAGGAGACACCCAAGTTTCACTGTGAGCCTCTTGTCCCCTTTGTTGGAGTTAATTTCCCATTTCTGGTTGGCTTTAAGGTAATGGCACACTCGTCAGTTTAATAGCGAGGGAAGCTGCAAGTTTTACTTGTCCAACGCCCTTTGAGGGGAATGCCCTGAGGTACCTTCAGTGTGCTGGGTGCCATCCCTGTGTGCTGGGTGCCATCCCTGTGTGCTGGGTGCCATCCCTGTGTGCTGGGTGCCATCCCTGTAGCTTGGGGATGCTCTAGCGACTTGCAGCCGTTGCAGGCTTGTTGCACGCTTTGCCCTGGGTTGTATTGGTTTGAAGAGAAAGGATCTGACTTTGAGAGTAAAACAAAGCACCAGGGTTCCTGCCTGAGCCAGAGATTTTCCTCTCCAGCCTGAGACATGTTGTATTGTCTGGAAGCCTCTGCTGGACTTCTGTATGGAGTGAAACCGTGACAGAGTCAGACCTCTGCCAAACGAGAACTTTTTTCAGTGGGAGCAACGGCTGGGAAGTCTCTTCTGAAGAAGGAGGTCTCACTGCAGGGCAAGCCGTTCCTGCTTTCTCTCCAGAAACTTTTCTGCTTTGCCCCTTCTACCATGTGAGTTTGTGCAAAGACATCGAACAGGCGTAATTGTACTTAAAAAGCTGTCAGGGTAAGTTTGACTGTGCTTTCCCTGGGCTTGGGAGAGCAGGACGATACTTTACATAGAAAGCCTGAAGGGAGCTGACTTCGATGCAGCGTTGAGCTTGCTGAAAACGGTGTCATACTTTGATCATGGCTCCTCAGAGGTCCTGACAGGAGCATTTATTTAAGTATTTCAGAAACTAGCTCTAGCTGCTTCCACCAGCCAGAGCTATTAAAGATGACAAGTGAGAACTAGTATTTATTAGAGAGGACTAATGCACAGCCCTGGTCGTGCCGTGCCTGTCTTGGTGGTGCTGTGGCACTTCCTCACTATCATTCACACTAATGCTGCCCAACTAAGCAAATCCCATGGCCATTTCATCCAGATAAAATGGAGAAAATGGATGAGCTTTTCTCTGTCTCTGGAAAGCTGACAACAAATCTCAGATTCATCAGACCAAGAAGGAAGCAATTACCCAGACAGCCGCTTGCCGATAGCAGCTTTCCCCCTTAAAATAAAGGGGCACAATGACTTCATATTTACATCAGCTGCAGCAAAGGGGAGGCAAAGGCTTGGGCTGAGAAAGCTGCCTCTTCCTCCAGAGCTTTCCCTGGCTTTCCTCCTAAACCTCCGCTTTCTTTGTTCCCTTATGTCCTTGTGCCTTGCATGCGCTTGGTTCCCTGCCATCTTGTACCAGAACAACAGACAGACAGACATGCTCTTAAATTTCACACCGTTCGGGGCAAATTCATCTGCACTGGCACTTAGACTTTGTTTCCTGCTCCATCGTATGTTGAGATCCAACTCAGAACAGCTCATGCACAGGATATAAATGATGCACATGGCATCTGAGGGAAGTGTTTTGTGATGGGGAGAGGTACTTGGTGAAAAATGAGACTGTGCATCATCCTCTTGAGCTCCACAAGGAGTTCTCTACTCTGCCAAGCTGGCTGCCTGCTCTGCTCGCTTGACTTAGGACACGGTAGAGTTGCCCGCTCCTGTGCTTCTAAAGGTGCCTCTAAAAGACTGACGAGTCCTTTAGACTCCTAAGCCCTCAAAAGCAGATTCCAGTGTACTCTGCTAAACAGCTCCTTCAATAGCTTAAAGTTTGCTCTCCCGAAGTCTGGGGTAGCAACTCTGCTGTCCTTTTTTCTCATTACACGGGGGACTCCATCAATTTACCTCAACAGTTTAAACTCAACCATCTCATAACCACTGTCTCTAGGCAGCCACCTGCCATTACATTCCTCACAAGTCCTCCTCTATTCACACAGACCAGCTCTAGGAGGGCACCTTTCCTAGTTGGCTCACTGAGTACCTGTGACGAGAAGTTACCTCCTGCAGACTTCAGGAATTGCCAAGTCCTGCTCATCACAGCAGTATGCCGTTCTCAGTTGATGGCTGGGAAGTTGAAATCTCCCATGAGGACCAGGACTACCCATCCAGAAACTTCTCCTAATTGCCTATAGAAGAACTCACCAGTGCTAACATCCTGGCTGGGCCATCAGGAGTAGACACCCCTTACAACGTCTCCTTTGTTTTCCATCCCCTTAATCCTTACCAGAGACTCTCAGCCACATCATCACTATGGCGTCAAACCTCTCCCTTACATGTAGTGCCACACCTTCACCTCATCTGCCCTGCGCATCCCTGCTG
>NW_010416712.1:65615-84612 GCF_000710305.1 Buceros rhinoceros silvestris | reverse complement strand
GAACGCCCTGAGGCCCTCCAGCCCAGCACTCCCACAGTGGGACTCATTCCACGAGGTCTCAACAAAACCAACGATAGTGTAGCTCTGGGAGCTGACTGATGTTTCCAGTTCATCCCGTTTGTTTCTCATACTGCGTGCATTGGTGTACCAGCATTTCAGATACACTTCTGAGCCCGCTGTGCTCCCAGGAGCAGCGTGAATGTCCCCACTAGCCTTACCACCCTCAGACAATGCCATGCCAACCCTTGGGTTACCTACTGCAGTCCTGGTGGTATCCCCTTCCCCCGGCAATTGCTTCATAAGCCAATTGGAGACTGCAGTCATTGAGCAGAAAGGAGTTTTGGTTCAGTGAACACAAAACAGAGTTGGCTGTTTACTCAAAGGAATTTCCTTCATGTTTCTCTGCTTTGTCTCTCCACTTGAGGACTCTGGTTCACCCTGCTATGCTTTCCTGCCTTGCAGTATTTCAGCTGTGTACTGTTGATACCCATCTTTCCCTCTCGTGAGAGAGCATCTTCTTAATGGCCAGTCCCACTCGTAGCGAGCCAAGGGAAAAAGAAGAGGTAGACTGACAACCGGATGCTTTTGTTGTTGATTTTGTCTCGCATTAGAGTAGTTCTTCGGCTGGGCGATGTGCCAGGTAAGATCGCAGCTCTCTAGAGTAACCACCAAGCATCGCTCTTACTTGATGGGCAAAGCTCACTCACCCTTGGGAGAGCATGAGACCATGCTGGGACTGAAATGCCAGGAAGAATCCTGACGTGAATGCCTCGACGGGGTTGGCTTCATCGGCTGAAGATGAGCTGTAAGAGGCAGGCTTCAGCGATGAGCTCTGCCTGTCGCTTTGATTGTCTTTCGCCTGTTAAATGGTTGATGGACTGGGAATGGAGGCTGCCGAAATTATTTTGAGACATTTTCTTGTTACCGAGCTGCTCATTTACAATTTGAAATCAGTCATTTAGCTTTGAGTGGCCACAGGTCATTAATTAGAGCAGCTTCTCTCCAGTGCAGCTGCAGACCATGGGTGGCCTTATCATTATCATGCGTTGTTTAATAGGAGTTTTCCCTGGATTCACAAATACGATTTTTGGCCTGAACTTGAGAGATTTCATACCTAGAGTCCTGTTGTCACCTTCCACCCTCCTGTCCAGAGAAGGGAATTCTGTAGTTAACCCAAGAATATGGTTCACTCTCCAAAACACCCTCTTGTTCTCGTTTGGATAAATTTATGCTTCTCGACGTTTGACTTTCCTCTCTGTCCCACTCCCATGTCTCTCTCTGATTTTATTGTCTAGTCAGACTTGTCCCACCCAACATAGACGCACGGCAACAGCATCTGCCCTGAAGCTCTGCCTATTAAAATTTAAATTCAGATCCCACCGTTTTGGTTTGGGGGACACCCTGGGATGAGTCTGCAGCCTGGCGTCACGAGGCCGTTCGCTAGATTTCCTCCCTCCGCTGAGGCTGTAACATCTATATTTGAAAGCTTTTTGGTTTTGCACCTGTGGCGTTTGAAGTGCAATACACCCCGTGGACACCTCAGCTTTGTCAGCTCGACTGTTATTAAGCCGTAATCATTTATCATCATTGGCAATGATTTTATGTCTGTTTTTTTAACAGGTATTGCAGCACGTTTGTTGGTAAACTGCTGTGAGCATGCAGAGACTTAAGATATATAATTTATAAAGCCATATTTATGTAGAAGTGCTTTATGATGGAAGGTTGTGCTGAGAAAGCATTTGAGGTGACGGTTTATTTTTAGATGAGCCAGAAGTCTTTGTTTCCATCTCACTTCAGGCCCCAGCACATAATGATTGAGGATCTGCAGAAACCCAAAAGCTTTTTCCCCTCTAATGGCAAGAGAGAGTGTGTAAATAAAACTGACAAACATAAAAATGCAATAAACTACCACTCTTTCATGCATTTATAACATGAGGGGGCAAAGTAATAAAAAACCCATGAATTCGTTTCAGTCATGCTTCTTTATTAAGAGCCTCTAAGCAACACACGTAACGGGCAGTGCAAGAGTGGAAGTGTGGCCGAGTGCTTTCCATGAGCATGGACTGGAAGGGACTTGCTAAATTGAGATCACTTGATTCTTGATGCTCTCCATGTGCGTTTGCACACACGTGGTGTTTTAGTATCTATGTGACAGCGTGTTTTTATCATGAAGAAGAAAAAAGCAGTATGTAATTTTAATTCATAAGGGTAGATGAGTTAATCTCCAAATTACCTCAGCGAGGATCATGAAGTTTCATGACCCAGCATTTGGAGAGAGACTCATCCTCTCTCTCTTTTAGGTGACAGGGCAAGGGGGGGATTGTACGTTAACGCTGTTTGCTCCAGCTCCCTACAATCACCACAGAGTAGTTTTCCCAAAGGGTGGGTGGTTTCTCCTGGATGCGTATTCCAGGATAGGCTGGAGTGACCTTAGGAGATGCCATTTCTTTCCAGCGGCAACTGAAGGAGAATCTGGGCGGATGGGTCTGGGCTGGAATCTGAGGTGCTCCAGTTCTAGGCGTCTGGGCTACTGCTGCGGTCAGGGCAATTCTGCTCGATGTCATTAATGGTGTCAAGGGAGTATTCAGCCGACCAAAGTCAGGCGTGAACGACAAGAAGCCACACTGATTTCTAAGCATCACTAATAGGGTTAACATCTAAAGGTGGGTGCCCTGCATCCCACCCTAGATGTCTAAAAGCTGGTCGTATAGGCCTGAAGTGAGAAGAAAAACCTGCAGTCACTCTGTGTTGTATCCACCAAAAGAAGATGGAGTTTAGGCCAGGAATGTTCTGCGGTTCAGAAGTTCCAGCTGTATTTCCATGACCAGAGGGCGTTTGCAGGGAGTCCTTAGTGTAAGGTGGATGTACGGCCACTCCCAGTGGGAACGTTTATACCCATTTTTAATTCATAGTCTTTGCACTCATTGCTGCAGATGCCTGAAGCAGCAAAAGCAAAGGGCAGTGGGAAAGCCGGGGCTTCTGTGGGCTCTCCTGTCTGTGCAGTGCCGTGAAGCTGCTGCTCGTGGATCTGTCGGCCTCAGTGTGTTTACTCCAGAGCATCTGAAATGCTTCCACAGCAGATATTCGGTTGGTGCTAAGAAAGGGCTGTAGTGTTTCCTTTGGGGATAACTAGCACAGAAAAAACGATTTGAGGTGGCATTCATTACTGATGGCACTCTGCCCGTGCCTGGAGCTGGCTCGGGACACCGCAGTTGTATATAAAGAGGACTAGTAAGAGTGCAGAAAAGCCACAGATGTGCTATTGCACAGCAAAGCCTAATATAAATAAACAATCGTTAAAAATTGCTAACATAAGCCAAGGGAATAATCTCCGCTTTCTCTTGTACTCCCACCCAATTAGAATCGTTTTCTTGACAAGGCGTTTGAACTATTGAAGTGCGAGTTGCTATTCCAGTCCTCACGCTGGTTTGGTTACAGGAGACTGCTCAGGGTGTTGTGAGGCAGTTGTGATGGTAGTAAATACTTTGTTTGCCTACACAAATATTATTAACAACTCATTAAAAAGAAGCCATAAAAGATTCAGACTGCTCAGCTTTCAGCTGGTGTTCAGTGAAAGCAGATGAGCTGTGTGATGTGAGGCTGCTTGTTCTTAGGGTGTGATTATTGCTCACAAGTCTGTTATTGATCAGGGGATCGATACTGGACGTGTAGAAACCTGCCTACCACCATGTGAGCCACTTATCGATAGGACTGTTTAAAAAAGCCTTCGCATCAAAAGCGGGTTGCGGTGCACACGTTCGGTCACTCTCCCCATCTCCATGGAAAGCCAAACCCCAGAAAAGGAAGGTCTCCGCGTCTGGATGTATTTCATGTTTCATCACGGGGGTTGCTGTTGCTGGTGTGCTTAGCTGTGCTCCACGGAGCCTTGTTTGCATTTGCTCCCCGGATACCCCAGTTGGTTTTGGTGTGTGTTGGTTTGGTTTAATATGGGAAAGAACATTAAGCCAGTGAGTGTTCTTTCTGCAGATGAGCTCTTATGGCAGTCAAGGGGTTAAGTTGCATCCTAGAAAGCATTAGTTTTCGCTGGGAGAGGCTGGCAGTGGGCAGGGAAAATAAAGATAAAAGGGGAGGGTGGAGAATTGTGCTGGAGCGATCTGAACCACTCTTCTGCTGCACATTTTTCTGTCATTCCAGAGGCCTTGGCACCCAGTTGTTTTCTGGTTTGTTTTGTTCCCCACACTAACCTCACGCCTTATGTTACTTCCATCAGTCGGTGCTTAGTGTTATTATATGGACTGCAATGTCCGTATCGTGGACAAAAAGTCGTTCACTTTACTGCCAGATGAATATGAGGAAGCCTTTTAATAAATAGCAGTTAGAAGGTTTTCATGCCTGTGACTCAGACAGGAGGGTTGTGCTGGAGCCATGTCCCACAGCTTCCTAGGAGCTGAGATATCTTTAGTGTCCCACAGCTTCCCCAAACCACCCTGTCCCTGCTGGGGATGGGTTGGATTCCTGAGCAGGGCTGGAGCTCCTCAGGGGCAGAGTTGGCTGTGCCAGGAGCCAGTCTGAGAGTCCTGTGCAATCTGGGGAGGGACTTGGAGACCAGTGGAAAGGGACTTCCTGCCATACGGAAGGTTTGTCTGTCCTCGGGGTTTGCCGGCACCTGGCCAGTGCAGGCAGTCGCAGGTGCGGTGTCTGTGATGGGAGCGAGGGAAGGGAGTGCTGTGGTGCTGGTGTGCCCGCTGACCTCACCTCCAGCCGCCGCTGCCAGCAGCTGCCTTCAAGAGCAGTATCGGTGGTGACCCTGTATATCCTTCTCGACTCTTACTGGCTGCTGAGTGAGCCTCAGGCAGGCGAATGGGAGGGGAGAACGTGGTGTAGCTGCGCTGCTGTTGGAGGAATTGGAGAAGACCTGATCTGTCGTGCAGACTGCGCATTTGCAAAGAGAACCCATTTCTCTTGGCAAAGGTCTCCATCAGGAGAACTAACCCTAACCACAGTGGAATAAATCAGCACAATTTGGGGCAGGGGGAAGGATGAAACCAGCCTTGAGATGTGAAGAGCTCAACACATTAGTAAAAAGCACCTGCCCCCGCTCCAGGAGCAAAACCAGAGACTCCTTTTGTGATGTGACTCAACTTCCAGAACTAAGTTCACCTTCTGCCAGGGCGCATTGCAGAGATTCACTGTTTAGATCATTTAATCAAATACTGGTTTATATAGTCAAGACACTTACTTTTTGAAAGCTTTTGTGAGGGAGGGTATCAGTTTGGCTGTCGTCATTTATTTTCACAGTATCAGCAATTTTCTTTTTTAGATACACAACTAATTTTGCATTTCAACTATAGGATCTATATTCACTATGGATGTTTCTATAGCAACCAGCCTTGTGCCATCTACATACCTCTATGGATGGATTAAACATGCGATAGAAAATGTTTTTCATTTCATTTTTGTGCAGACTGTGCCTGTTAGCACATGCTTTAAAAACAGTTCGAGTAATGTGAAACAGAAAGAGCCATCTCTATCATCCTTGTGCTCCTTAAGACGCCTGTTTATTTATCTTTGCTTTTTACATGGCCCCTACCATCGTTTTATTTCAGTGCTTCTTACTCTGAACCCATCCAGTGCCTCTAGGGGAGAGAAAAGCACTAAAGACACCAAAAAAATCCAGATTTCGTCCGCTGCAAGGGATCTCTGGTGAACCAGGGAGCTGAGCTGAGGCCTCTGGAGTCGTTATTTGATGCTCATTTTGCCCAGTTTCTCACAGCACCCCACCAAATGATTTAGGTAAAATTCTCTGTCAACAATCTCGCTCACAGAGTCAGAGGGTTTGTGTTGTATACAAGACCAAACTTTTCTTTTCTTGGTTTCATTATTTAGTGCTGTGACATCAGGTGACTGAAACCGAACCTGGATCTGGTCTTTTGCCAGTTTATGCTACCAAGTCACTTGCCCAGTTGTGTGTTATTTTGTAGATGGGGCAGAACAGACACTCCAGAGCACACCCAGTTTTCTCCCATTTCTGCTTCTTTTTTAAAAGACGGACCTTCATTGGCTGGGTTCTGCTTCCAGACCTCGCGCACCTCTTCCTCTGTGCCACTGTTCTGATTGCATTGCTGTCAGCCCGGGTGTATTTAGAGATTCCAGTCGAGGAGCGGATGAAAAAGTCTTAACGCGTTCAATTCAGCAGCAGTTACAACTAGAAGCTGAAAAGAAACGCATTCTTTTTGGTGTTGTGCGTTCATCCCTTTCCCTCTTCTCAGTCACGCTCGGTGTTTCGGTGAGCTGTCATTAACCCAGTACTTTACTCATAATCTTTAATTTGAGTTAGAGTTTTGGCAAGTTTCCAAATGTGATGCTTGCGACACAGATAATCACCATTTTTTTAATATTCTATGATCATGTTTAATCTTTTATCAGCAACGCTGCCGTAATAGGTCACCGTCACCTGTTCTATTGCCGCGCGGTTTTGCATCCTCAGTGATAGAACTTTGCAGTCTGGGGCAATTAAGTGCGCTACAGAAGCAACTAATTAAAATCAGCGGCAGTTAAGCACATGCTTTAAATGCTTTGCTGGATAAGGATGCGACTGAGCACACTGGTTCAAGTGTTTCAGTGAATTTTCAGCCTGTGAAAGGAAAACGTCACTTTCAGATGGGGTGTATTAACTCATAACTGTTGTAGCTCTGTTCTTTTGTAACTGTAGTCGATAGATAACTGATTTAGAGGAGCAAGTATGTAGGAGGATGCTCCTTGTAAAACAGCGGGGATTAACTGAGTGACTTCTTATTCTCTTTTTCATTAGCAGGGTGTCAGCATAATATTCTGCCTTTTGACATCTTCAGTTGTCCCCAGATTTGCTTTAGTCGTACAAGACTGCAATTTAGTGGCGGAACTCAACTGGGGAAGAATAATGAATTTCTTAAGGCTTAAGCTCTCGAGGCTCAATCCTCTCCAGAGGAACTGAAAAAGCAGCATTTTACGTGTTTGCATTAATGACACCGTGAAAATGGAAGCCCTTCTTGAGATGTTTCTTTGCCGACATAGAGCTCCAAGTGCTGCTTGTGGAGTTTCTAGGCTTGATAAAAACACTCTTGGTATTTGTCAGGCTCATGCACTGGGTGGAATACCCTAAAACAAAGTCTATTTATAGGAGAGAAGTGTCTAAAAGGACAGAAAGCAACAACACAAGCTATCACAGCGTGTTTCTTCGAGCCTGTGACAAGACTAGAGTGCGGTCAGGGGGCAGCGAGGGTGCGAATCCCAGGATGTCACGCTGGCAGGCAGACCACGGGTCGGGACTGCAGCCTCACCACGCATGTGTGTGCATCGGTTGCTTGCCTGTCATGCAGGACATCAAGTTCAGGCCCATGGAAGATGGCACGGCACGTCTGCTTTGAAATCATGTTGAACGCTGTGCTCTGCATTGCCCCACTGATGAGACAGTGCCTTGTAAAGCAGAGGCAGACAGCGTGTTCATCCATCCAAAGAGAACGTCTGCTAGGACATCCCGGCCAGATCCGCGGCTGGTCTTTGTCAGGGTGATGGCAGACCGGTCATGCTGGGTGACAGCGGCACCTGCAAGTCTCGGAGGCATCTGGCCGCCGCTCAGCCCATATCGCAAGATGAGATTTTTGTATTTGAAATGAACTTCTAAGCAAAATTAAAGGACTGTGAGCTAGCAAGGCCAAACCACTAGTTTCATAGAGCTTTTAATTTCTAACTGCTTATATGCAGAGCTGAAGAGATTGGCACTGGAAGAGCTTTGTGCTTTACTCAGTTGACTCTTTAAAGCACCTCTCTGTAAGTCTTAGAGTGAAAGAGTTCAAAAGTGGGATTAAATGACACCAGAGCAAAATAAAACTGCGGCTTGAGACAATATACCACAGCGAGTAGGTGTGATTCCAGAAGAAAGCGTTGAGTCGGGGAGCAGAGCAGCGTCTGTCTGGCATGTGCGATTTCTGTGGGATGTACTGGGTGGAGCTGGGACTCCTTAGGAGTTGAGACCAGATGTGGCTGGCTGAGAGGCAGTGCAACGGTGAGCCCATCTGCGTTAGTGAGGAAAGGACTTCCCAAGAGGTTCCCTTTTACAGAGGAGCTTTGCAGGCTGCCCATTTGGGTGGGTTTTTAATTTTCTTTCTTTTTTATTCTTCTGTACAAACCTCATGCTGTTCCTACTGTTGAGATCCCAAGTCTCCACAGACCATTTAGGTCTATTCTGAGACTCAACATGTTGGAGACTTTTCTGCCAGTGTTTATGCTTCTGTGAAAAGACTTCTTCAGGGATCCATGCTGACTGAGCTGGCCTGACAATCAAGGTGCTCGAGGTGTGTGGGTGGAGTACGGAGTGGAAAGGACATGCTTGTGTTCAGCCAGTCTTTAAAAGGCTGCTTAGTCCTTAGAGCAGGAAATCAGGGAGACTTTTCACAATGATCTAGAAGATCCCTAAGCCCAGTTCTCATTGATTTTTTGATGCAAATTATGAGACAACTCACGTGCTCTGGAGTGATGAGCACTGAGTGTTTGCTGGCAGCTGCCCAGAGTCCGTAAGCAATCGTGAAAACCTGGGCCACGGCTGCAAGAGCAGGAGGCAGCCCTACAGCGGGGAGGGAAGCGCATGTGTGTGAAGAGCTGAAGTGAAGCTCTCCTTATTCTGCTTCCCAAATGCAGTTAGATAATTTCATCCCTTTTTTATTGTTATTATTATTGCTGTACTGTAGCATAAGGACTGGGATGTTCCTAGTTCAGCTATTGATTGCGCCAACACAAGTGTCGGTTACACCGGGGCCTAAGTTCTAGGATTTCCCCACAACTGTTGTGTATCACTCTGCAAACCACCTATAACCCTGCCTGTGAAAATAGGCTGATGCCAAGAAAAAAAAAAAAAAATCGTCCATTTCAAACTGTAAGTGAACATTAAAACTAGGGTGGGGGAAAGAGAGGGAAGTGAGGACAACGTACAAATGCCCATAATGCGGAAAAGGTTTCATCTGGCTGAGTAAGCAGTTGGGGACGTGGGTCGCTCAGGGAGAGTCACTTGGAGGGAATATACAAAAGAATGAGCCATAACACAGGACGTTTTTACTGGCTGCTCCAGTTAACGGTTTAAGGTCTTCCCCTGCGAGGGCTGCGTGCGAAATACCGTTGGTATAAATGCTGCAGTACCTTGCCCTCGTTTGATTTGTGTAATCCCTTCTTGATCCTGCTTATATTTTGACATCCATAAAACTCTGGCAGTGAATTCCAGAATTTAATTAAATGTTTCAGGAAACAGTTCTTGCTTTTATTGCTTTTCAACGTGCAGAGCAAATAACTTCTAGCTTTTTTTATCTCAGGAAAAATGAATAATGATCCTCTCTTCACCTTTCCCATTCTGTGCTGGCATTTATGGACTTCTGCTGTCCCAGTCTCTTCACTCCCAGGAACGTTGTCCCTACCTGACTGATCTTTCTTCAAGTATTTTTTCCTAGTTCTTTTCAAACTGTTGCTTAAAGGACACAGCTCAGATCATGGCCATTCCATCTGATGATTATGCATATCCTTCAGAGCTGCGCTGAAGAGCTCCACAACCTCAGGATGCTGAGGGTAGAAATGTGCTTCAGTTGCCCATTTAACTTACTAAACTCAGAGGGTGACATTTTATACCATCCTTTATTTGTTCAATTTCCATACACCATCCCATATTTGTTAAATTTCAGACCTCTGAGTAGCAAAAGAAACGCAGCTTGTGCCACACCAAGGTGACACCACAAGGTGATACACCAAGGTGTATGTCACATGAGCTCTGCTGAAGTGTCCATCCATGCAGTGGGACACCACAGAGTCCATCCCCCCGGGTACTGGCACTCGGTAGAGGTGGTGTGGTACAGGTGGATGTCTGCAAGGCCTTCGGTACTCTAATGGCCATCAGCTGCTGGCTTGAAGGTGTTTTCAAAGTAGCCGAGTGCGTTTGGAGGTGTTTTCCAGAAGTGGCCGCTCCTTTCTCCAGGGCAGGCACTGGCAGGTCGTTTGAGTGTGCTTGTACAGAGCTCTGCGTCTGCGCTAGTACCCACGCTTCTGCTTTTTCCGTATCAGGTTCTTGATTCGTTTGATCCTGTCAGTGTCTCTGTTCTTGCATGTCCACCTCCTCCGTGGGTCTGGCTGAAAGGAGCAGTCACTGAAGTATGTGTTTTATTACAAAAACTTTTGCTGGATAATGTTCCCTGATTACTATTTTTTTTCCACTCTTACTCCGTAATTAGCAGGGGAAGCATACTCAGAGTAACTGGACAGCAAGTGGGATTGAGAAAGTCTTTCTAGTTAAAACATGTGGAGAAAACCCGTCTGTGTGAGTTCGTTTAACTACAAAACAACTGGTCATACCTTCCACTTGGATTCTGTTATCTGTGTATTTTTTAATACACGAGGAATTTATTTATCTAAAAGAGGAAGTCTGATGGGTAGATCCTAATCAGATACCATACGAGACGCCTCGATTAGATGCATTTTCCATGTAATAAAACCAATAAAAAACCCACTTAAAGACACCAGCCCCATTATCATGAACAATGAGGCAATTTCTCCTGCGGTGTTTTAAGTGTGTAGCTGTAACTTCACAATAATTTTCTCCAACAACATGCATATATCGGGGGCTGTTCGGGATGACTTTGTTTACCATACTGGAAGATCAATTCTAGACGTATGCTCTGAAGTCTGAATAATTTATTTTCTAGCCCATTAGAACAATTTGGAGGATCTAATTCCACAGGCAGCTTTTCTGCCAAGAGGACGAGTGCCCACGTGTCTGGGTACCTCTTGGGGAAGGCGAGTCGGGCTGACCCTGTGCTTTCAGGGTCAGGCACCCACTTTGCTGAGGGGCTCTGCTCTGTAAATGCCTGTGAGCAGTTTGTCTTGAGCAGAATAAACCGCTCCTGCCACAGCCAACTGCAAGGTCCAGGGCTTGCAAAGAACCCGCTGCTCATGTCTTTGTGCTCGTGGTTTTGCAGCTGAGGCACGGACATACTAAACAGCCTGTTCGAGATTTGTCTGGGGTCCGTGCTGGAACAGACGCTTAACTCAAATCTCCTGGCTTAGGGCTATGACACTGTCCCTTCTGGGCTGTGCTGCTGTTTTGGCCTTAGAATAAAAGATATTACAAAAAGATAAAACATTTGTTGGAAAAATATGTTAGAGGAAGCTGCATTTTGTTTCAGATTTTGCCATGAGCTGCCTTGTTTGCAAGGGAGTGGATTGTCATGAACAATTAAGTTAATAATGTGTTAAACATTTCACGAGGAGTTTAAAAAATGCTGTTGTCAGTAGCCTGATGTCTTTGAGGGGGATTTGATTTGCGTTTTATTTTAAAGTCAACCCTGCGCTCGCCACATGGAGTCAACAGACTCCTCTTTGGCTGCCAGTTGCCCAGGTTCAAGCTCGAGACTTCTCACTAATCGTTTTGGTTTAATGTTTTTTCTTTTAACTGTGACAGCTTTGCTGTTGGCGTGGAAGCCCCCAAATGGCCGAGAGTAGCCCTGTTAATGGTTTGGGGTTCGTTTAAATTCGCATCTCGGCAAACCCTGAAAGCTGTCGAGACTTACCGTCTCATCACGCTGCTTCTGAGTGTTTGACTCAAACAAGGACTGGGGGTGGGGGTGAGGTAGGGAGAGGAAAAGTGGAGGAGAGGAAACATTATGGACAACTAAGTACAATTATCAGTATCTTAATAGCCCCTTCGATACCAAGGTGAAGAAAGCAAAACAGACAGGCAGCAGAGAACCAACTACCACAGTTTTCTCTTCTCTCTGGTTCAGAATAAACAAACATGATCCCTCTGATCCCTGGATCTGCAGACTGGGAGTTACGCTGCTGTTCAGTTCAGAACGGGGTTGGGGAATGAGGGGTTTGAGAGTTTTGGGAACAGAAAGGCTTCTGTGACTGTCTTGGTGGGTCTTGGTTGCCTTACGCATTTCCTGAAGCAGGTGCTTGGGTTATTTGGTCAGTGGACAGAGGCGTACGGTGCTTCGCTCCCTGGTGGCAAGGGGACTTGAACGAGCCCTTCAGGCTGGGGCGAAGCGCAGCCTCTGTGGCCCGGAGCCTGGTGTGACAGCTTAGTGATGGGATTCAAGGACTGTGAGGGGACGTTCTGGCATGGGAAAAGGGCTGACTGAAGGTGGAGCAGCCCTTAGCGGTGTGTGCTGACATTTCCTAAGCAGCACTTTGTGAAATCCAGTTTGAGCCAGATGATTTAATGCTCGAAGAATCCCTCTGTGGATTTCAGAGTTTGGTTAATCAACCTAAGGAAGTGCTGTGCATTATCTCTGCAGAAAATAGGAGGATAATGAGCTGCTAGAGAGCCCAATGTATATTAGAGGACCTCTGAGTGAGATACTCCTGCTGACCAGCTGCCCTGAAATACCCCTGAAATACTCTCTCTGCTCCTGGGTACAGCCACAGCCATGCATTTTTGCATGAGTCGTCTCAGGTTTTGTGATATTTTGTGCCACTTCCGAATTCTGCAGACAAGAATGACTTTGGAGGGAGAAGATGCTGGAATCAAATGCCCTAAGGGCGATGATGACTCAAGCGTTATGCACTGTACATCACAAAGAATTCAGCGGGCATTGGAGGAGCCACCAAGCAGGACCTGAACACAGCGAGACCCTCCTCCCATAGTACAAACAGTAGCTGTGGGTGTCAGTACACTCAAAGCAGTGTAAGCAGCACGGGGAGCATGAGAGAGGGTGAAATAAGCTGCCTCCTCATCGTGCCTGCGGCTCTGAGACTGACCTTGAGGCAGAATGTTCACCAGGCATTGGAGGCAGAAGCAGCGTCGTGCCTTTCCTCCCATTCCTGGGCCAGTTTAGTGCTAGTCCTGACTGTACTTCAGCGCTCTGACCAGCTCAGGTTTAACCTGGGGTCTGTCACCTCCTTCGATGCTGTTCTGTAGGCTGGTAAACCTTCAGAGTTTTATTCCTCTTTTTAGGGAATTTATTCCTAATTTTTGTCCCATTTTTTTCCCTTGGGCCATGTTGGTAGCTTTTGTTTATACCCCCTCTGTTACCCTAAATGCTGTTCTGTGGGTTACCTTCTTCAGGTATTCTTCCCCCTCCTCTCCCCTGGTTATTTTTCAGTCATTTTAGACCATGATAAAGATCGTGGTCTGTGAGTGGGCATAGAGGGGAGGTCTTCCCAGTGTATATGATCAGGGCATGGACTGTCTCCATGGTGCTTCTAGAGTGCACTTTGTGAACGGGTGGATGTGGTGATGTGGGATGCCTGTGTGTGAAGAAGCTGCTGGACGAGGTGGTTTGAGTCCCTGTGTCCCGCGTCTGCTTTCTCGCAGTGGAGACACGTGGGGAGATGCAGCTGCGTTCTGTCACAGTGAGCTATGGTTTGGCTCCTTGGTTTGGCGCCGGACAGACTGGTTTGCAGCTGGGATGAGGGACTCCTTGAGACCCTCTTGAAACCCCACCATCTGTATTGTCCCTCACAGAGGGGGAATTCAGTGACAAGCAGAGGCAACCTTAGCAATTAGTGTAAGAATTGCTTTGGCGTTTGTGCGTCTCTTCTGTGTTTCGTTTCTGAGGCTGAGCTCTGCCCCAGGATTGACTCTGTCTTCTTCCTTCCCTGGTTCATGAGCTGCCTTACGTCACCCACTTCATGCAGATGTTTAATTGATATGCTCCTATGTCTGGCTTACTATTCTATGAACACCATTTCTTTCCTAGCCTTTAATTGATTTGGATAATAAAGTGCAGTTATAAAACTCAATAAAAATTACGTTACTTTAAAGGGAAAGCAGGAAAGAAAGAAACCTAAGTGATGCTCTGCCATGTGACACTATAATAACGGAAAATCCCCTTTGGTTTAATTCTATTTAATTGCTTGGCTTTACTCAGATTGTTACAATTTTGCAGGCTTTCTCGCAGTTGTAAATGTTCGTGTTTTTTAAAAGTTCCTTGTGTATATAATAACTGTAAATTTGGGGGGTTTTGGTGGCTGCTGCCTGTGCTGGCATCCTGCCTTCTCCTTGTTCACATGCCTGGGGAGTCTCTACTACTGCTCCCCCCTCAAACCTTTCCTGAACCAGCCAAGTCCTCTTCTGAGGATTGAGTTACCAAACCAGTGGCCGCATTAGGAGTAACCACATTGGGCAGGAACCTGGAAGAGGTGTGAGCTGTCCTACCGGGGATGCTCTGGCAAGATTTGTTCATGGCATGCACCAGGGATGAGAGACGGTGTATTGGTATGGGAAGGACAGGGGATTGAAAGAGCTTTAGCCGTTCAGGGCAGCTCTCTGAGGTGTCTAAACAGGATATGGATTATTTCAATCCCTTTGAGGTTTGAATCTTTGGAAATTTCTCCTTTACTCAATGTCTGCTTTTTCTCAAGAGAGGAAGAAACCTGATATTTGAAGTTGTGTCTTGGATTTAGGAAATCTGGGTCTTTCTCTTGAGAGCTACATCTTGCTGATGAGTTTCCCCTCTAATGTTTTTTTCTTTCTCCTTTGTCTGTTTTCCCTACTGAAAGTGCCATAGCCAGAGATCATTCCTGATTAGGTGTGACTGCTGGTTTAGCCCAGCAGAGCCGTTCTGCCGCTGCCGTATCAGTATGAATTAATACCCGGGGCTGTTTGGATACAATAACTGAGTTTCTTTGTTTCTCTTTATTTTCCCAGTTGGGCGGCTGTGGAATCCTTGGAGTAGGCATCTGGCTGGCTGTTACCCAAGGGAACTTTGCCACCCTCTCCTCTTCTTTCCCGTCCCTGTCAGCTGCCAACCTACTGATTGTCACAGGGACATTTGTCATGATCATCGGCTTCGTGGGCTGCATAGGTGCCATCAAAGAAAACAAGTGCCTCCTGCTGAGTGTGAGTATTAAGCTGCTGTGCTGTTGCAGTGTTTGCTGTCTTAAGGTGCTGGTGCTGTCCCATTGCATGTTACAGTGTCCTGTATTTCAGCAGAAGTTGCCCACTTAGCATGGATGAGATGGGAGTCAGGTTTGAATAGGTCTTCGATAGCTCTAAGATGCTGCTAGATCATTCCTGACCCTGCTTCTAACCTGTCCCTGGAAGGTGAGACCTGCGAGAAGGGAGTGTTTAGTGGTGGTGTGGGTTTCCTTGAACATTTCAGAGAAGAGGGAGAGGTTTGAAGACATCTTCTGCAGTGTACTCTGGAATTACTTTTTATGCAGCTTTGATAGCTGTCTGTGCCAAACAACTACCTCGAGACTTCTCGCACGCCCCCTTTTATGACTTCATTCACGGAGGCGTAGTCCTTCTTCCCGGAAGCCTGGGAGAACCACAGCTCTCTGGGAAGAAGAAAGCTGGACAACATGGGAGCATCCGGTTCCTCCATGTTGAACCCAGGACATGGACAGAAAGATCAACATAGGCAGAAGACATTGTAAAAACGTTGATTTTGGTTTAAATTGGAAGTGAAGTCCTTCAGGTTTGGCAGTGCTGGTTTTGCCAATCAGTAACTCTCAGAAGGCTGAGATGTCAGACAGCAAATGTGCCAGCACAAGGAGGCTGCTGTGGAATCAAAGATCAATAAGGTGACGGCTGTCCATGATTTAACAGAGGCTTGGGCCACATTGCTGGTGTATTTTATCACGATGTAGTTTGAAGCCACTCAGAGCTGGACTTTATGAGCAGTGGGTGCCCGCTCGTATTTTGGGTTCTGTTCAAGCTGAAGTGAGGGGATCTCGTTGCTGAAGTCTGGGACTTCACTGTGAGGTTGGGCAAACCTCAAGAGTGGAGTGAAGCTGGGTTTAGTTTGGTGAGCTGGGGATTCCTTTGTAAAGGGCTTCACACATTCATTTTGCTCTCCTGGGAACTACCAAATGAGTCGAGACACACAGCCCCTAAGAAAAAGTCACCCTGCAAAAATCTTTAAGTGACCATGAGGTTCTGAGGCTCGATAGAGGACTCTTTGCAGACCACTGCCTTAATCAGTTATTTCTACTGATTTTTAAGCAGTAAAAGCCCGAACTAGTCAGTCTAGACTACTTATGGCCATTTATGTGGTAGGTAGGTGGTTTGAAACTAAAATGACCAACGTACATTTGAAATCAAGGCAGTTTTGTGAGTGGAGGTTTACACTGGGAAGGCTGAAGTCAGAGCTGGAGGCTGAGAGTCCTTGACAGTTTTAACAGTCTTACAAATACCCACTTTGCAGAGGAAGTGTCTGGCCAGCCAGATGGAATTGCTGGGTTACAGCTTCAATGCCACACGGCTGGAGTCCGCAGGGGGCTGACTCTAATGGTATAGCTTATCTGTGCAAAATTAATCACCTGTTGGCGGCTCTTTTTTTGGTTGAAGTCCTGTCTCAGGTGAGACCAGCAATGAGCAGTGTCTTCTCAGTCAGGATCTGGCAGTCAGTCCTCGGTACTGGAAGAGTTTCAGCCTTCTGTGGCGTGTGCTTTGTTGATCCTTGTCACTTCTTTTGGGAGGGGCACAGTCTCCCTTGGTCAGACGTCATTGCTGCAGCGAGGGTGAAAGTACTCAGCCCGCCCCGGACGGGCATCCTTTTAGGGAGGCGCAGATGTTTGCGGGGCTGTTCCTCCCAACACACACTGCGCAGCACTCAGAATCCAATGCCCTTCATCGCACGACGAAAGGACTAATCTAATGCGCTTCAGTGCGTGATGTAAGGACTGCGCTTGATGGATCAAGTTAAGTAATGCAAAGGAAGCCAAATTCATTTAGGAGCTCTTCACATGGGGGAATTGGGGAGCTTGATCTGATTTGGTACCAGCACTTCACTCTGCCTGTCCTTACCTTTGTGTACCAAAGCTATTCAGCATGGCCTCTATTTAACTCAATTTTCTTCAAAATTGAGTTACGTTAGAGCTGATTCCAGCTACTTTACTTCTGAATAAGCCCAACTGTAGAGGGTTGAAATACGGTTTCATTAGTCGATGATGAGTTCACTTTTTTAGTCCAGAATAACTTTCCACAGCGTGCATAGGTACGTACTTACCCTCAATAAATATCTGTGAGAGTTTTGAGCTCTCGGTGGAATCTGTGTGTTTTTGGAAGGGAAATGGGTGGTAGTAGGAGCTTCTGTTTCTGGGAGCAAGAAACAGAATCAGGTAGGATTGGTCTTAGTCTGCCTTTCCCCACATTGCTGTTCTATTTGACTAGTGTTTGAAATAGTGCTTTTAAGTTCAGGCCAAGGGCTTTGGTTTTGGCCAGCTCCTGTTTTTCCAGGTACTGTAGGTAGCAAAATAAATGTTTGAGTGAAAGAACGTGCAGGCTATCAAAGCAAGGCTGTTCTTAGGGTGTGTGGTTGCTACATCTCTTAATACTTATTTCACAGGTGTTCTCAACACCATGTTCTGCCAAAATGAAAATAATCTCTACCCAAAATGGCTCTACTTTTTGTGAAACATCCCTGAGAATGCGCTTTGTCCACTGCTTTTAGAGAGGCTGTTTTGTTGCAGTGGGGATGTGATAGGATTCTCCATCAAAGTTGTGCAGGGAAAGCTGCTAAGCGTTGGCAACCTTGTGCGTGTACGACACACGCTGTGTTTAACGGTCACTGCAAGATCAAGTCCTTACGTTCCTGCCTGTATCTCCCAGGCCACCGCTTCACATCTGACTTTGTTCTGCTTCCCAAAAGCAGAGGAAAGAGGCAAGGATGTGGCTTGGGCAAGTTGGGGAAGGATGTGGCCAGGAGGATGTGCTGCAGTGCTTGGGATGGGTGGTTTGGAGGAAGACACCGGAGGTATCGCAGGAGGCTTGGAGCACCACTGGGATCCTCAAACGGACTGGGAGGGAGCAGGGCAGGAAGATCTAGAGCTCAGCCCACCTGCGCTGGAGAAGCAGAATTCTGTGCTGTGTTAGACACAGGAGGATGGTTGTGTAGAGACTCGCCTTATGAATAGCGCTGCTGTCCAGTGGCATGGTAAGGGACGAGATTTCCTAAGGAGTCTGCTTGAGTGAGTGAGAAATGAGCAGCATCAAGAAGACGTTTCAGTCTATTTGTATTTCATACACCAGGTTGCCAAGCCGATGAGATGCTGATTCTGAATCTTTGTGTTCTCCACATACAACGTTCGTATTGGGCTGTCAGAGCAGACCTACAGGCTCTTTGTATTAGGTGTAAATGATAATAATTGCTTACCTCTGGCATTTGCCAACGCGTTTTCAAAGGAAGGAAGACAGACAAAGTGTTTTAAGTAGCAGAGGACAGATGGAGGAAGAGGGTCAAAAGCAGAAGTAATTAGTAAATGTAATTAGTAAATGAGATTTTAGCGTAGCTGCATGCAGTGGCCAGGACTGACCCATGTTAACACTCGAAACAGCTGAAATCTTCACAGTTTTACTGACTGGAAAGAGCTTACCTAGTGTCCACCAGCTGCGGAGCTGCCGATCCTCTTTACCCAGTGGCAATGTACAGCCAGGACAATGCCTCATTAATCTGGGAGGAAATGGGCTTGTTCTATTTCTCTGCATTCAGAGGGATAGAATAATAGGAAAATCTGAAATAGAGTATGGAAAAAAAAAAAAAAACAAACCAAACCCACCTAGAAGGAAACCTCAACCATCCATTGCAGAAATACACAGATGGGGTGAGATGTGCAGCTGCCTTTCTAAGGTACCGGTGAACAAAGAATGGATATTTGCATGATTCGTGTTTGCTCCAGTTGCAGTGTGAAAGAAGAGAAACTTTCCCCTCATTAGATTTCCCTGGGGTAATCAGAGCAGGTAGGATTTTTGGCGATAAGTGTACAACCCAGTGTACACAATCTTGCATCTGAACGTAGGTGCAAACTGAAGAGTGCAGCAGGCGGACGACGCTGTCTTGCTTCAGCAAGATCCACGTGACACTTCTGCTGCTCTTGTTGCTCAGAGTTGTCTGGCAGAGACTCTGCTGCCGGCTCAGCTGTAACTAGAAAATGGCACTTTGTTCTGACGGGTCGGGCCACCGTCCTGAACAGGTGACAGGAATAAGCTGAGTCTGACCTGAGGATGTTAGTTTTGGGGCTTCCGTTGCTGTTTTACGTAGCTATGGGATGCTGCCTTGCCGGATTGTCTAGCTGAACC
>NW_010416712.1:60561-65527 GCF_000710305.1 Buceros rhinoceros silvestris | reverse complement strand
CTGAACCGCAGACCTCGATGCACAAAATTAGGAATCGATTTTTTGCTCACTTCCCCTTTGCAAATGTGGAGTTCTAATGTCCACCAGAGCTATTAGCCGTATCCATCGTCTTTGTGAATTCTAGCAAGACGTTCAGCTGGAGTGCTCCTACCCCCATTGCAACGCATGTGCTTCTCAGCCGAGGGCAGGTCCTTGCAGGAGCTGAGGCACCAGCTTGCCGTTCCCCTCTGGCACGACCCATCGCGGTGACTTGATCGTAGCACTGACTCCAGGCCGGTGCTGTAGGTACACGTGCACGGACACGTGCCATTGCTCTACGTGGAGATATTTATGCCCGATTAAGTACTTTATTCTCTTTCATGCTTCAGTGTTGACATAGTTGGTCCTTGAGTATCTGTGCCAACATTGTCTTGGGTTAATTACTTCACATCTGTGTTTGAGGAGCTAAGTTGCCTGAATTCTCCGCCTCTCATATGTGTTTAGTAGAGAACTCTGTATGCTTGCACTGAAAAGGTCATTATCCATGGATAGTCCATGGAATCTCTGCTCCAGACATCAGATCGTGATGAATGATGTTATTTATCATCCGTATGACAGTATCCCCTGCAGGCAGCCCATGAGATCGAGATGCTCGTTCTATATAACTGCCCTGGTAAGAGGAAGTCCCTGCCCAGTAGAGCTTACCGTCTAAATAGAGGAGGCAACCGGGAAGTGTTCCTATCCTCATTAGACAGATGGGGAGCTGCAGCAAAGTGAAACTAAGCGCCTCATCACATAGGTAGCACTGGGAGATTGTGGGAGAGCTACGAAGCAAACCCAGATTGACTAAATCTCAACTCAGTGCCTTTGTCACGGTTCTCTGGTGGCAGTAGAGCATGGCAAGCTTTCCTGGGTGCTGCAGTGACCTCTCAGAAGGATTCAGTCCGTGTTTCCATAATAGTAATGACAATTTTTATTTCTTTCACCAGATGTATTATGTCCAAGTGATAAATAGATATCTCAAAGCAAAGTTAGCTCTCAGTTTTGATGTTGTTGAAAGTGCCTAACGGGCACAATTAGCTGGTTTCCATGAGCTCCAGCCACTGCAGGTTGTCCCAGCCTACTGCAATGGTACTTGCGGTGAAATGGCAAACAGGACATTTAGGGAAGCTGCCAGAAGGGGCACGTGAGCACCGTCTAGTGCAAATTTTTTGCAAATAGGGAGCTCACTTTTGGTCTGGGAAATCATAGCCACTGGGTTTTACCAGTATCAGGCCCTTTTTTCGTGTCTGTTTGGCTGTTACAGCACACCTGTATAGGTACCATGTTTCCAGACACCTGGAACCTAAATAATAACCCATGTCCTAGAAGGATGTAAGATCCATAGTCAGGTTTTTATTTCACCCTCTAATTTAGTGGCACTATTTTTTTCTCCAATGATTTGGTGTGAAGAACACGTTCTTCTGCTCCTGGTTGGGATGTGCAACATGGCCAATAATCCAGACAAAAGAGATAGAGAATAAGTCTTGCTTGTGTAGACCTTAAGGCTTAAAAAGGCCTGAAGTTGCCATAGGGGATTCTTCACCACATATTGCCTGGAAAAAAATATATTGGAAGATATATACTAAGAGATCTATTATATTATTAATTAAGATAAAGAAATATATTGAAGTGGACAAAATGCTGATTCCTCTCTGGTTACCCAAAGCCAGCTGCCTTCTTATGAAGCACCAAGGTTGGGTAAGTTCCATCAGCTCAAGGGAAGGAAGATGGCTTAGATACGCTCTCTTTCCTCTTATTCCTCATTTGTGGATAAGCCTGATTTTTGTAAATAGAAAAGCTCGAACAATGATTAATGAGGAGAAAGAAAATTATTATTAATAGACAGAACTATGCGTGCAGCTTATTTTAAGTGCGAACCTCACGTTAATGAGTGAGTTGTTTGTCGTGGTTGCTGGAATGAGTAAGGTCAGAATTAAACCTTGGCTGATTCTATATACTGATCTAAGTGACTATCAGACATCAGAAGGGTCTCAGTTATGGAACAGTCCGAGGGGAAAATGAGTGCCCATCATGTTCTGAGCTGTGCTGTTGAGAGTTTTCTGAACTTCAGCCAACTCCTCTGTGAGAGAAATAGCAATAAAGAAAACGAGGGAAGAGTTAATGAGTGGGAAGAAAAGGAGAATTAGAAAACCCTACTGTTTTCAGTAGTGTCACTGGATCCAATCAGAGAGCTGACAGCTGAAACTCCATTGGCAACAGGGAATTTATTTCAAAGCAACTAAATGGGAAAGAAATAGCCCATGAATGACTTCATCTCAGTAATTTAATGCTACAGACCGAACAGTAGATCCTCATTCCAGCTTAACACACGAGCTCGTGTTGTTTCAGCAATCCGAGTAGCCAAATCAGGGTAACTGTGGCTGCAGCAAGTGGTGCAGAGCCCAGGAAGATGCTGTACACACAGCCTGAGAGCATTACAGCCTGAGAGTTGTGTGGAACACTGCTCTGCCTCGTGCCGTGTTGCATGGGGAAGCCCTGACTTCTCCCTGTTTGGTCTGTGGGTACTGAGCACCAGCCTCCCCGGGTTTCGTTGCCTCTCCTTTAGTATTAAGAATCAGCTCTTCAATGCCTTTCCCCTTCCAGCTCCTTCTGCTTGGGTGAGGCTGGAAGTCAGGAGTGGATGGGACCTGTCTGAGTCCTCTCCTTTCTTCTTTTCTTCAGCCCCAGTGGCAGTTAATCAAAGGACCTGGGAACAGAGGAGAGAAAGAATAAAGCTGTTTTCCTTCCCTCCTGTTTCTAGACTTGAGGCTCAGTGTGGCCCTAGGCTTGCCTCCTAGGGCAGCGTTTGTTTTTCTGATGTAGACTGATGCAATACCCCCAGGGCCGGGTACGCTTTGAACCAGAGAATATCCCTAGCTGGGAGGGATCTGTGAAGACCCTCACGTCCAGCTCCCTGCTCCTCGCAGGACTAGCTAAAACTAAACCATATGACTAAGAGTGTTATCCAGATGTTCCTTGAACTCTGACTGGCTTGGTGCCCTGACTGCTCCCCTGGGGAGTCTGTTCCTGTGACTGACCTCCCTCTCAGTGCAGAACCTTCTCCTGATGTCCCCATTCCGTTTTGCATTGCCAAGGTGCTGCTTTATGGCAGTCGAACAGCGTGACAGTGCTGCGCGCAGGAGTCAGTGTTGCCACGCTGATTTATAGCCGTTGAAGGCTTAATCTGTTTGTCTAAATGGCCATCAGTGATTCCGAGTTCTGAGCTCCTGTTGATTGATCTATTAATCAATAGTTGTGTATCAGCAACATCAGCTTCTCTGACAGGTGACACAGGCTCAAGATCCCTTTCACTTAGAAAGCTTCCCTCACCCCATCTTTCGTCTCAGCATTCAGCCAGCATCCAGAGTTTCTTGGAAAGAAACCAAATGTGTCCGTTGTCTGATCTGTAAGACTCACTCCTGCTGATCTTGACGGGCTTTTCTCCAGACCCAGGGTCACCTGCAAGATCGGGTAGGCAAGCAAATTACTCCCATGTCAGAAGTAAAGGACAGGTAACCTGTGTGCTCCTTGACAGCCCAGACATTCACCTCACTTTTGATAATTTTTTTTTCCCTGACAATAAAATTATCTCCTCAGATAGAAACCCTTAGACTTCCAAAGCAGCATGTGTGCTTATATTCCCAATCATCCATTTGCTATTTTAGCCACCTTAACACTCCTGCTCAAATTAAAGAGCAATGTTGGCTTTTTTCTGTCAGGATTAGAACTGCCTGAACCTCAGAAAGATCTCACTCTGGAGGTAAAGAAACAGAGGCTTGTTTGAGTAAAGCGGTGATGCCTGCACAAGGTGTAGCCAGAGCTGATCTGATGCTGGAGACATTTTCCCCAGTGGGAGAATATCACCTGTTAAAAGGCAGAGTTAGGTAAACCAAACGGACTTACTGTGAATTTTTTAAGCTACTCACCCTTGTGCATCTGATGCAGCAGCCTCTGTGTAGCACATTTGGGAACAGCAGACTGGGGAGAAAACCTGCAGTAGAATTTAAATGCAGACAAAATGCTCTGCCTTGTCCCTTTTTCTCTTCTTGACCATCCGCTCCTCACCATTTCCCTCTCTTACATATGTGGGGCAGTTTCTAGATGCTGTTTTGAGACTCCTAGAAAAAAGAGTCGTGTTCTATTGTTAGAATTAGCAGAATTAGGTGAGGTCTCATTTCAAGCTTGGCTTAGGGATTGCAAGACATGTCAAGGGTGAACTGCAGGATTTCTGAGGAATTTTTTCCCCTTCAGCTCATCCTAAGTCAGCTGAGCAGCATGGTCGTGACATTTGCCCTCATCATCTTGGGGGAGCTTCTGTCAGTTTGCCCAGCACTTCGGGTCAGCCAGATGTTCAGTGTGAGCATGAGTGTAAAGCCAGCCCTGCCAACTCCCTTGCTCCCCATGCAGGGGCTTGGGGACCGCTCGCTGCTGCTCTCTTCCTCCTCCTCCGAGGGCACCGAGCTGTCCGCTCACATTTTATGCAGGAGCTCCAGATGTCAAGAAATATCCTGGGGATGGTAGATTCAGGGAAGAAGCTCCATTTAGTAAGTACGCAGGCAATGTTAAAAGTCTGAGTAGAAGGCGCCAGTTCAGGCACTAACGCACTTTGCGTGTCTGCGCTGGGCAGGGCACGTCTCCTGGATGGCGGATCACCGCCTCCCTAAGATTGTGCTCTACGGTGAACTCGCCACCGGCTGCTGCAAGAGAAGAGCCCCAAAGAGGAGATGTGAGGACTCCTGAAACAATACCTCAGCCGTGGCCATATTGACCACCATCAGTGGTCCCCCCTGGCCTCCAGTCGGGAGATTTGGAAACACACCACACATAACGCTGCTGCCTCCTTTGAGAGCACACGTAGAATCAGTCTTGAGGAGAAGAGACAGCGCAGGAAGAACCGTGCCTCGACTATTCCACCCAAGGAGACCTTCCGCTGTGCTTTTGGCAG
>NW_010416712.1:54613-60250 GCF_000710305.1 Buceros rhinoceros silvestris | reverse complement strand
GTAAGCGTGGAAAGCCCTTTCCAAATCTTTGCCCGCAAAGCCAAGCCATGATGATGATGAACCGTAGATGGAGCAGCCTGGCTTAAGCCCAAGCTAGAGCCATTTCCATGAGCTCTGTTAGATGGGCTCTAGCAACTGCTTTGTTATTAATGGAGTGGTACAGGGACTTGTAAGAGCCAATCTAATGTTTTAGGAAGAGTTTCTGTCTTGACTAGAATAAAATTGACACCAGGTCATGTCACACTTTTGCATTATGTTTGGAGAAGAGATGAAGCAACCCTTAAAGAGAGGCAAAGGCCAGCGATCTGTAAAATGGGCCCATACCCACACACTGCTGAGATGTGAGAGTGATACTTGGCTGATCTTCGATGGCACTTCACTGGGTTTGAGACAGTTTTTAGAGAAGATGGAAAATTACTGGGAAACGGCACAAAACGCCAGTTAAAATCCGGTGACACGTATGGGAATGTCAAGTCTCGCAGCTCTCACTAATGCAGTAAGACCGAATGATTCCAAGTGAAAGCAGTAATGAGACTAAAATGAAACGCTGTTAATGTGTTCGAACTGCATATGTTGTATATCTTCCCAGAAATAATTACTGCAGATTTCTTTGAGCCTTACTGATCAGCAGGAGGTTTTGCACATCCATTAAAAATACCATAAACACGTAACATAACACATAACAGAGCGGTCCTGTGCATCCGGCGGGCGTAAAGCATGCCCGGCTTTGTCACAATCACAATGAATTAACTGCTAAGGCTTTTAGAGAATAATAGCTAATGAACCCAATTTGGATCCATGCCGTTTACATAATGGGGTTTGTGTTCATAACTTTGCTCATATACATTACTGCCTTTTTACAGCTTATGAGCAAACTTATCATTTTTATGCTAAAAAAAAGACCAGGAGGGTGAAGAGATTTACTTCTAAGGAAGTATGAAAAGAGCCAAACACGCACATCACGGCAGAGAGGAGGCTCAGATGGGACGTGGCTCTACAGATAAGGAAGATGGGGACAGACTTTCTACCAGGGCCTGTTGTGACAGGACAAGGGATGATGGTTTAGACTAAAAGGGAGATTCAGACTAGAGATAAGGAAGAAATTTTTGATGCTGTGATTGGTGAAACCCTGGCCCAGGTTACCAAAGAGGTGGGAGCAGCCCCATCGCTGGCCCCATGGCAGGTCAGGTTGGCCCTTGGGGCTCTGAGCCCCCTGCTCTGGGTGCAGATGTCCCTGCTCCCTGCAGGGGTTGGGCTGGGGGAGCCTGGAAGGTCCCTTCAACCCAAACCAGACTGAAATTCTATGAAATATCGGAGGGGCCTGAACGCTGTGAGCAGGAAGGAAGCACGTGTGATGCTCCAGGGGGTGGTAAGTAGGAGCAGTGGAACCGACAAAAGGAGAATTCAAGCCGAGTGTCAGGCAAAGCTCTGGTACCGAGATGCTGAATCCTAATCCAGTGTGATGGAAGCGGGTGGAGGCAAGCTGCCCTGTCCCTTTCGCTGTGAAGTTCATGTGGTAGATCCATACCCTGGGATTTTATTGACTGCAACTGCGGTTACTGTTACTCTCTGGGCACCGTCCTGTCATTTCTCATTCATTCCTTTACCTCTTTCTGTACAAGTCTTCCAGGCTGCAGAAGGCGTTTCTAAGATGCCAACACAATTCCCATTGCACTGTTTCTTCTGTTCTCCTCTCCTTGCTCAGTTCCCTGGAAAAGAAAATCAAAGAAAAAAAAAAAAATCCTAAGTGAACCTTTCATAATGTTCCTATTAGTACATCAGATCAAAATGCCTTTGGGGAATTACGTTAAAGCAAACTTCTTGTGAGAACTAGTGATACATTAAACACCTTCACTTTAAAAAATGGAAGAAAGTTTCAGTGGCTTGCTTTTTTTCTTTTTTTTTTTTTTTTTGAGCGCTGAGAAAACCTGTACAATATCAGGTTTTATTCTGTGGCAGTCCTGTGCCAGTGTGTAATAAAAAAAGCTATTTTGGGAAACCTTTTAATATGCTCACGGATGATCTTCCCATTGCTGTGCTTAGAAAGGCAGAGCCAGCCCTGGCTGCTGTCGACAGCGGGTGGTTCTCCAGCGCCTGGAGTTCTGTTCTCCAGTACCTCCGTGGGAACTCTTGCCCTGATCTTGACCTTCCATAGCTGGCTTGAGTTCTTTCAAAGTGTGGAACACGCAGAAAATCTGGCAATAGTTTATAGCAATTTGCAACTCCTGACGGTGTTACGCCTTTGGTGCTCGACTTTATGCGTCTCAGCTTGTTGGTGTATCTCGTTTAAAGTCCTTAGGCAGCAGGACTCTGCGCTTCTGCAGCCTGATAGAGGATTTTGACAATGCCAGCCATAGCCACTCAGTCTACTGGCTGTTATTTCAATATAAATAATATAATTCATGATAAGAGAACAGAAAAATTACAAAGCATATCAAATTAAAGGAAGACTGTATTTTCAGGCAGCTTGGTGAAGTGTGGCTGCTAGAAAATTCATTAAGTTCTTTTGACTCTAATGGAGCTCTGTGAATTTGTAGGTGGAGGTTTGACTTCATTTGTTCAAAAAAGAGAGATGCTGTTTACACCTTCAGTATTAAAGATAAGATGCCATCCCTGCAGAGCAGGTTAGATGCAGAATGTGATGTGACTTTTGATAGTATTTCTGTTCGTATCAAATTGTAATCTGAAAATCAATTTAAAAAATTTCTTTTCAGCAGGTAGTTTAGGCCTAAAGCACCGTAACACAATCTGATAATCCTCCTTGTAACTCAGAAAGGACGGACCTTCTCCCTTTGATCAGAACGAGCAGAGAGCTTTCAAATGCGTGGAGCGCCTGACTTTAACATGTGCCTCTGCCGTAAGTCAGAATAAAAAGATAAATACAATAATTGGGTAGTTGTGGGCCATACCAAGCCCCACATCCTCTTACATTTCTTGACACTGAGACAGGAGATATTCTTCCAGTGTGGATACATCTGGAGTGCTTAGCCCGAATTGGGGCTCCCCAGTAGAAGAAACAGGTGCATACTGGAGGGGAAGGGGACCAGTGGAGGGCCACCGTGATGGTTATGGGACACATGATGTGCAAGCGCAGACAAAGCTGGGTTTGCTCTGTCTTAAGAAATTAAAGCAAGGAGATTTTTATTCCTATCTTCAACCACCTTACAGTAGAGGCTAAAGAAAGCTTTTGAGAGGATTCACAGGGGTCGGAGAAGAGGTCACACTCCCAAGTTCCAACAAGGGAGATTCCACTTTGAGATATGAATATCTCAATATGAAGATAGTCAAGTATTGGAAAACAGCGTCCGGTGAAGCTGTGGGTGACTGTCCATCTTCATCCGTGGAGATGCTCAGAAGGTGACTGGGCACAGCTCTGCACAGCCTCATCAAGCTGTCTGTGCTTTTAGCAAGGGCTCGAAGCAGATGATTCCCAGCGGTTACTGCCAGCCTCTGTGTTTCTGCGATTCTAGGAGACTCTGTCCTCTAACAGCCAGCGCTGGAATATTCTTGAAGACCAAAGTTACACATGTACACGTTAGGACTAGACAGACAAATGAAAATCCCTCCCAGACTCTAGAGTTAGAATTCTCTTGGAAGACCAACAATTTTAGCCCAAGGAATTAGCTGTTATTTCTTCTACCTGAGGTGCTTATCAATTAGGAAGTGAAACATAATTTTGAAATTAAAGCTGCTCAATGAGGACTCGTAACCCAGCCTAACCAAAGGCAAAATGCTTGATTGTATCAAACTTGCAGTTGATGTTACTGTGGAAAGATTGTCTGAATAATACTCTGCAAGAAGCTTCTGTCTGCTGACATTAGCTGCATTGAGAAGAGGGTCTGGCACACTGAGGTCTTACCGTTTCCTTCTGAGACAGATTCACATCAAACTAAAAGCATTACTTGAGGTATCAGGCTAAACACAGTATCCTCAAGAGACTAACATGATGATCACAGATTGGTTTTTGTTGCACTTGGTCACTTTTGTCTTTGGGAGACTGTGAGAAGATCAGCTACGCTGGACGTACATGAAGAGATGGGCAATTGGAGCAGCATGAGGGAACTACTGAGAAGATTTGGGAAGGCAAGGCGGTGGGGAGGCAAAGACCCGAACCCGTGTATTAGTGTGTGATGCTCAGTCAGTGTGCAGAGAGGCAAGTGCTGATAACATCTGAGAAACCAGAGAATCTTGTTGTTTGGTAAGAAAGTAGAATTAACTTGTTGCTATGTGCCTACGATGGAGATGTGCTTTAAATGATGGACATGAGGAACAGTTCTTGATTGTCCCAATGATACTAAGAGGCTGGGTGGAGGGATCTGGAACCAGTGGGTCCAAAGCCTGCTACAGCTCCAGTGGGGATGGAGTTGCAAGCTGGGACTTCCTCTTCTTTAGTATTTTTTTCTCTCTGTGGCCTCAGGAGGGTGATGCGTAGCTATGAGGTAGGCTTGATCGCAATTGCGTGCTGTCTTTTCTCTACTCCTTTAACAGGAACCTGTGGGAAAGCCTTGGGCTTTGTAGAACATGCAGGTAACTGCTGAGAAGCTGAAGGGTTGGAAATCAGCAGTGGTAGCTAGTCAGAAAGGCGTCACCTTTCCTCCCTTCCCATCAGAACTTCTGTGGGGCTGTTTCGGGTGTAATTTATGAAAAGCTGTGCAGTAGGTACCTCTCCAGCGAACCTCCACTAGGTGCATCCCACTGTTTGACGAATAGTGTGGTAAAGCATCTCTCTGTACAAGGCCAGATTAATCTTTTTTTATGGAGTTTTACATGAATGCTTTGCTTTGGGATTGTTGTTTCTTCATGCATAAATCTTTATTATACCAACAGCCTGAAGCCCCAGTGAACCAAAGCAAAACTCATTTTTATTCCTCTCTCTGTATTTATCACCACAGTGAGAGAACTCATCTGAGAAGGAGCTGCGAGAGTTTCTAGCAGGTGGGGGCAGGGGTTAGGTACTGGGGGCCTTCGGTGGGCTTGTGTTTCTCCCTCTGAAATTTGAAGGGGGTATGCCAGGCTGGGTCTGGCTCCAGGCTGGGCATCGTTCCCTTCAGGATTGTGCTGAGGATGGAACTGAAAGTGGGAAGGTGCTGTGGGAACAGAGGAGCAGCCTGGAGTCTGATGGATCAGGAGTGCTCAAGTGTGCAGGCTCTGCTCTGCAGCCAGCTCAGCCTGAGCCTCAGTGTTTTCTTTCTGACGCGTTGGTTTGGGTCCAGGCAGGGCTCTTCATTGGAGTGGGGTGGTAGGTGCACTGACATGTAAGCGCTTGTAGCTTTTACCAGGTGGTGAATTTGAACACTCCACCTTGAGGTCGACCTCACCTGATTTCCCGTTGCAGTAAAAGATACAGCGCGTCTCCCTACTGGCTGCACGCAGTGGGAGTGTGAGTACGTGTTCGTTATCTGTGAGGTGACTGTGTCCTTTTTGCCAGTGAATGCACATAGTAAGAAAGATAAAACTACAGATTTTGTTTAAAATAAGAAGTGTTTTTCTATGGAGAAAAAACGTAATCCTACCTATCTAGGTTTGGACTTTCTAAACGTTAACTTTGTTTCACTGTGTGACTTCCAAAATCTGCAGTGTGTGAAACCAAATTCGCACCACTAATAGCTTGGAGAAACCTTTGAGCCAGTGTAGGGA
>NW_010416712.1:44662-54486 GCF_000710305.1 Buceros rhinoceros silvestris | reverse complement strand
GAGAGGACTTTTATGCCAAGCTTTCCTAAATGTTGAGTGCTCGACTTCCCAGCATTAGCATCTTTTACAATGACAACCTCATACCTGTTTCTCCGTTATGAACTGAAGAAGGCGGGATCACCATCGTGGTCCCACCAGAAGATCCACCCGCAGCCTTCTGCTGCTGGCCGCAGTGGCACAGCAGGCAACAGCAGCTGCCTGCTCCAGTCCTGCGATGGGGGAGTTTAGCAGAGTTGTATGACGTGGTGTCACAGGGGAAAACCCTCCTGAATCATGAAATTTCATTTAATTTATTGCCAATTAAGATAAACTTTTAATTACTGATTCTGGTATTGAGAAATACTGACAATTACACACTTGAGGGAACACCTCAGCATCCCTCCAGACACCTTTCCCCCCTGTTGCCAGCCTCCAGCCTGCTCCCTGCACATTATACTCAGTTGTGGGGGTCAGTGTGTGCTTTCCTTTTTCTGCCACTTTCCTTTTTCTGCCACTTTCCTTTTTCTGCCACTTTCCTTTTTCTGCCACCTTCCTTTTTCTGCCACTTTCCTTTTTCTGCCACTCTTTGTTTCTTGCTCTTTTCTTTTTTTTTTTTTTTCCCTGTGGCTCCAGCACGGGGTCCTCCACAAGCCACCATCCTCCCCAAAGCGTAGCTCCTCCTGAATACCCATGTGCTCAGGCCTTGCCTTTTCCTCTGGTATATTCTGCCACAATCAGCTACTGCTCCCCGTAGGTCCAGTTTCTCTAAACTGGTAACCAGATCATACCTTGAACCAAACCACTACCCATCCACTCTTAAAAACATTCTTCCTCAGCCTCCATTTGCTCCTGCAAAGTCATTCCCTGGTTTTATCTGTACTGTCTCCATGCTGGCAAGGACAGAGAAGGGAGGAAAAGCTTTCTTGAGAGCACGGGAAAAACAGGTCCCTGACTCTTCCTCTGGTTCCTGGCTGCTCCAGCTCATGTGCCATGAAGCAGGACTGGAGGCCATCGGCGCTGAGAGGACGGCAGAAAGGCATCGCAGGCGTGTGCAGGCACCACAGCGTGGGGGGACGATGCTCTGCGGGCTGGTTTGCGAGTTGTCTGGTCACGCGTGAGCTGCGTGGTGGATGGGTACGAGTGGGCTTTTTGTGGTTATAGGCTTAGAAGGTTCCAGCTGCTGCAGCCTCTCATCTCTCATGGCATGTGTGAAATGCTGCTTTTTGAAGACTAGTAACTTTTCCACAGAAATCCATTCATAACTGGGTAAGAATAAAGAATAATGGAGCCGTGCTTCATGTCAGGTTCCTGCTCTCAACAGCGGAGTGTGAGATTTCAGATGAAGCGACCACAAACGTAACCCGGGCAGAGTAACGAACTTTACCCTGCTTCATTCTCAGAAGTGACTGAAGTGCTGGTTTTGAAGTTCTTCCAAAAGCTTTTCTAATTTAGACGGAAAGCTCAGAATATATAAGCATCGACAATTAGGTTTGGCGAAATTACCAGGGAATGTCATCCAGGCTGTGCCAGTGAATTTCACAGCAGGACAGTGGTGTTCACACGCACATTTTGGAAAAGCTACACTTCATGGATGAGTAAAAAAATACCCCAGAGCCCCCCTGAAATACAGCAAAGTGTCTGGGCATCTTTGCACCGAGTAGTGTGCATTTTCCTGTTTCAATTACTGCTAAAATGGTAAATGTGAAAAATGAGCGGGCTGCAGCAGGGCTGGTGGGCACAGCTGTACAGAAGGTCCGTGCTGGATGGTAATGGGATGGAAATCAGCTTGCAGCATGAGCGTGAACAAGTAATAGCATCCAGTATTAGGGTCAGGCAGGTGTGAAGGTGCCGGTGATGAAGATTTGAAAATAAACTTTAATTTAAGATGCACAGGGCAAAATGCAATGAGTTCTGTGGACAGAGTAATTGTGCTGGTGGAGAAAGGTACTTTCCCCTTTCTGACCTTTTGCCCTCCATTCAGTCACAGAAATCGATAGGTTCAGAGGTTTGGTTTTGACTTACCAGGCAGTGAAGAAGCTCTGATAAGGCTTTGCAGCTATTAAACTTTCATAGGTTTACAGCCTTGTGGCTGAAGCTAAAGAGACGGTGACTGGTTTTTTCTCCCCTGGGGATGGGCTTTCAATTAAGTCGCTGCTGCTCAGTATTAGAATTCCAGCCTTGCAGGCTGCTAAGTATGTGAAGTTTGTGTTATAGGGAGCAGGACCTTTGCCTGAGACTAAAAAGTTTCCAAAATTACTCTCTCTCCTTTACCCATCTTTGCAAAACTCAGTTTCATTTAAGGCTCTGGTAGTGCTGGTTCTAAAGTCCCCGCAGCCACTGTGTTGACACTGCTGCAGAGCCGTCCAGCGTCTTCACAAAATGTGGGGGATGTGATTTTTTCCGAAGGATTTGGCGTTGCCAACAGTCCTCCTCGCTGAAGTCGATCAGAGCTAATGGCTTTAGAGCATCTACCTGAAATCCCTGGGTTAAAGGGTTTTCATCCTCTCCTTTGAGCTTTTGACTGCTGGGTTTTAGACAGGTCCGTGGCTTGTGAGGAGAAACAGGGATGGACCAGCTTTGCTTTGACTTCTTCAGTACAAATCAGCCCCTTTCAGCTGAAACCCGGGGGTGATCCACGTAGCTGCTCTAGAGCTAAGTTGGTGTACAAGCTTTTTGGTGTGCCTTCTGCTTCTCCCGTGCTTCCTCTTGAAAGGAGCTGTGAGCCACGGACCAGGCTACCTTATCTTGTAGTGGGAAGGGTAAGCTGTGGATTTCACTGATACCACCTTAATTGGAAAGATCTGATGGGGAAAAAAATAAGGACAAGCTGGCCTGGGAAGAGCCCTGGAGGGCTGCTGTTAGACAGGGGGACAGATCTTCAGGGGGTTTGTGCTGTTCTCCTGAAATCAGTGACACAAACAAGCGGTATGTGTGGCCAGACACCGTTGCGTTTCCTGACGAGTCCTTTACCTGCTTTTTCAGCTGCTGTGTGTCGCGTGCCTTCTGTTCTGCTGTGGCACAGCAGCTTTGCATCTTGCTGCCTGTATCAGTCGCACTCTCCATCCTGCATGACCTGCTGAATGTACTTACTGTGCAGCCAGAAAAAGCTGAAATAGATGTTGATGGTTTTCACTTTTTGTTTTTTCCCCGTCCCTTCTTCTCTTGACAGTTTTTTATCATGCTGTTAATTATATTTCTGTTGGAGCTCACTGTTGTGATTCTCTTCTTCGTCTACAGTGACAAGGTAAGTCAGACTCTTCATTTTTCTTTCCCCTTCAGCAAATTTTTATGCCCCTTTTCCCTATAAATAAATCATGAAGCTCTTGGCTTGGTATGCACATCATGCTTCTGCCTTCCTTGAGACACCCCTCTTGGAAGGAGCTGTCTCAGAATGCATAAACAGCCTTGCAGGACTGGGCTCTCTTGCTTGCTCGTGTGTACAACTCAAGGTCACAGTTACTGCCAAGTGCATCTGCCATTTTAAAAAAGAAAAACAAACACCAAAACCCCCGTGAAAAGGCAAGCCAACAAGCCTTACTAGGAACATGCAGGAAGCGGCACTCATCAGAATGAATTGCATTTTTAAAAATATCTTTACAAGTGAATAGCCACATTAATATTGTTACAGAGGGGGTGTCCTTAGTGCAGGCAAAGACGCACAATTTGTTACCTTTCCTAGTTGCTCCTTGCAGCTCATGTACTTAGATTCTAGTGAAAAGCCAAGGTAGATGGTATATAGATGTATATAGATATACTATCTATACGTAGTTTAATAAGGCTAAAGGAGCTTGAAAATCACATGATAGGTGCCAAAATTTTGCTGTGAATTAAGAGTCATCAGACCGACAGACAGACCATGACCAATAAACAGCTTTTTCTGGAACGGAAAGACCAAATAGCAAATAATAAATTAAAAATAACTACACAAAATCTCAAAAGAAAATGAGGATTAATGTTAGACATACTTATATTCGTTATGTTTAGCAATCACCTGGACTAGTGGAGGTGCCAACTCGTGGAGAAGTCAACATAACTTTCTAGAAAAGCCCCAGAGTAATGAGTGAGCTGTTGGCAGGTGCCCTTCTGAAGGGCTGAGAGGAGCTGGGCTGGTGGCCGGCATGCTGGGGCTGACCCGTGGAATTAACTTGCAAGGTAATTAAAGCAGAAGGGGCAATTTAAAGTTACTCGTATGCATTATTGGATCCTGAATTGCTTGGAATTTCTTGGGAGGAAGGTCGACATGTCATACAGGACAGCTTAATAAAGGCATCTGCTTAATATGCCCTGGGCCTCCAAACCCCAGATACAACACTGGGCTCTGCGCAGCAAGAGAATCGGCTGGAAAATGTTACCACGTCGTTGTATAAATCGAGGGACTCGGCTCCCCGTGGGTTTAAGACCAAGTTTTGGTGACAGTGCTAGAAGGGTGCAAGAGGGCAGCCATGAGGAGGGCTGATGGTGACTACCCTGCTAGAGATTGGGAAAGGACAGGTCTCTTCTGCTTAGGAGATCTTCAGAAGAGAAGTAATAACAGTTTCTAAAATAACGAGTGATAGTTCAATAAATGTGTGGGTGTGGAGGAAAGAAAAAAACAGTGAAACGTTTTTATTCCTAAAGCAATCAGCGCTGTTACAGTGACAAATGTGCCCCAGAGAATGTTGGTCCTCCCTCTTCAGAGGTAAAAACGGTGAAAAAGTGTTGGGAAGGATTCCCTCCCTCCTTCAGCCTCTTGGTCTGCAGGGGGGTTTATTTGCTCTCGATAAAGAGATCAGGAAATGCAGCTTTCCTCGGAGCGACGTGCTGCAGGTTGGTGCAGGAGGGCCGTACCGCTGTCTGCACGGTCAGAACGGTGTCTAACACGTGGCCCGCAGCCCGAGTGCCGTGTTACTGGGTTAGGAAATCACTGTGTTCTCCGCATAGCGGGTGATCAAATTTGAGGCCTCTAATGTTCCTGTATGACTTTAAATCCATGGTTTACACTGAGGATATCAGTAGTTTGTCTGTGTTACACTTCCAGCCCTGCCTACGGAATAAATAAACCAGCAGCTGCCTAAACTAGGGGTTTTTCGTGCAGGATGGTTAAAACCTGTGTGCTGGCTTTCCTGATGTGAAGAACGGCGTTGCCACGCGTACTGGTACGGGAAGCAGCTAACCCAGGCTTGTCCACCACAGTGATTCAGTTAACGTTGGTCCTTGGGAAATCACTGAAGGAACAATCTACAGTAGCACTTTCACAGCAGAAGAAAGTAGCATTAATTTTGGATGCAAAAGAAGAAAAAGACTTTGCAGATTAAGACTTTGGGGGCTTCCATATCATTCATATACACGTGTGTGTGTGTGATCAGCAATTTTTTCAAGTACCTAGTAAGCTTCTGTTAATTAGGAGTGTAAGTACAGGTAAAATTCTTCCGGGGGTGAAATGAGGGCCAATCATAATTTTCTTTTTCTGGACTGAGAAGAGGTGGACTATTGGATTTCCTTGAAGTTTTCATTTGCTCCCACTTTGTCAAGTGGAAGAGCTTTGGCATGGAAGCTCTAGCCCTTGCCCCAGCGTTTAATCTCTGCTCTCCTCTCTCCAAGAAGCAAGGTGCTGTTATTACCCAGCGTGGGTGGGAGGCCGGGGCTGAGAACACTGCCCAGGTGCTGCAGACAGCTGGGGCCAGTTCTGAAGTGAGAGCTCTTGGTGCTTGGGCTGGTGCGAAGGGATTTGAGAGACCAAGCCGTGCTGACGGCAGGGCTGGGCATTGCAGCTGGCTTACAAACATTGTCTGGTGAGTGAGGTCTGTTCTGCTCCTTCTGCTGTCGCGTGGGCACAGTGACAGGCTGGTGCCTGCACCATGATGTCAGCTGCAGGGGGGGTGAGCGTGCCTGGACACACCACATGGGCTCCCAAGCTGTGAGGTGCTCTCTGTATCCGTTGCTGGATCTGTTGTTTTAGTAGTGTGTTAATTACTGAAAAGGATCAAGACAACTGTTCTTTACAGCCACTCACAGATAGGTTTTCAGCCCAGTGCTTTTATTCTTTCGCTGTGGAAGAGTGTGGAGCTCTGGCGGTGGGTGGGACAGGCTGCTGGGACTCAGAGCAGCATAGACTGACCTGTTCTCATTCATCAGCTTGGGAGAAGCCCCAAAATTGCCTCTGCCTCTCGTTTAGAGACAGCAGCAGCCTCTCTGAGCTTTTAAGCAGCCGACTGGCTCCGTTGCCCTAGAGTGTCGTATTCTGTTTTTGTGATAGAGAAACGTTTGTCTTGATCTCACAAGGTGACCACTGCCCTGGGCTTTACGGCTCTCTCTGAACCGGCTGTGCGGTCTGATGCTGTAGAGAGGGCTTGGAGAAAGCTCCAGAAAACTTCGCATAGGAAGGGAAAGGAGTAGTGCCTTGCTTCTTGGAGCTGCTCTGGGGAGCACTTTGGAAAAGCCTGGGCTCACACCTTGTTCACTGTTCCTCCAACTGTCCTGGCTGGTTACGTTGCAAAATATGAATCACTTGACCTCTGAAAAACTATACGGCCCTTTTAGTTTGTCCTGGCTGTTCTCAGAGCAGTGAAGTGACTGGTTCATAGGCTGTTTCAGCTCAAAGAGGGCACCCAAGGGACTTGATGTTTGTGTAGGTTTATATGCCGGTTCCCAAAGTGTAGCTTTTTATTTTGGGGGGGGCAGACCTATGATCCCGAGAGATGTGGGTATGGAAGGGAGTTTGTGTGACTCTGAGAACTAAGACAAGTTGCTACTGCTCTGGGAGCACTATTTTTCCAGGTCCCCAGTTGAAGCAGTGGGGACCAAACTCCAGAGACATGGCCAGAGCCATGCAAATGGTCATGGGAGCGACCACCCATCTATAACTCGAGTCTTCTCTTTAACGTGTTTTATTTTGTTTCCGTTAATACAGATTAGACACTTTTACAAGTTGGTCATGTCTGTGTGAGGTTCTGTATGTATTTAGGAGAGATCCTTGGATCCTGAGAGGATTAACCTTCATTTTATTGTGATACAGGGGCAGCAGCAGGACCCCATTCTGTCAGAGGCTGGATGTGCCTTAGATTTCTCAGCACCTGGTTGGACCCTGTTAGAATATAAACTATGCTAATAAATTAGTGTAGTACCAGTTCTAACTCGTATAACCCTGCTGGTTTTAGCATCTGTATTTATTTTTACTGTGATGATTCTCCTGGAGGCACAGGGGAAAAAAAGTCCATGTTTACTTGTTTGCAGCTATAATACATGATTTCTGTTTGTTCAGATGTCTGCGTTTTTTCTGATTATGGGCAGAGCTACGGTGCCACTAGTTAATGCCCACAAAAGGAAGAACAGAACTAAACCTTCATAATGTACTTTATTTTTCCTTTTCTTTTTGAGTTGTCAAGCTGAGTAATGTAAGCCAGTTTAAGGAACAAAGGTGCCGAAGGATCGCTGACTGAAATATTTGATTATGGGAGCAGTTACTGCTATTGGCAACTCCAAGTTAAGACCAGAATTTTGGGTAAAGACCTGGCGATTAACTCACTTGGGTCCCTGTGAAAATTACAGCCTGAATTCCCCACCTGCTTAGCTCTTTTGAAAATGACCCACAGGATGGTAGAGGATGAAAAAATAATGGCTACTTCTGTTCTTCATGAGATGTGTGAAAACGCTCTTGTTTTCCGTGTCGCAGTAAATTGTAATGAGTTCCTCTGTAGCGTTTACTGCCAGCTTATAAAAAATATGGCCTGTGGATTGATGCATTTCTTGCCTTGTTCCTCAAAACATTTTACAAATTGTTGTAATTCCTGATTGCTGTTTTGCCTGGTCCTGTACAGATGGGAGGCAGCAGACCGGAATGTAGTGGGTATCATTTCATGTGTAGCTTCGTCCTCACAAGCTCTTTCACATTTGGCTTTAAAGACCAAGTGGAAAGACTTGAATCTCTTCCACCTTCAGTGCTCAGGAGCCATTGCTCGCAGAAATGCTCCGATGCTGCTGAGCCAGTCTGAGGAAGGGCGTCACAGTCAAACTGAAGACATTATTCATACGGACAGTTTGATTCAAACCTCCCGCAGAAGCTGTTGTTCTCGTTGAGCTTCTGGCCAGAGACCTTCTGTGTTCCATGTTTGTCTTTGACGGGGCTTCAGCGGAGCAGAGCGTCTGCTCAGGCTGTCGTTCTTACCAGTGTTCTTCCGTCAGCGGCTGGCGCCGCGTGCACTACCCCATCGCCGTACCTTTTAAAACCTCTTCCTGATAACCTTGTGAGCGGTGGCAGGAGTACTGGGTCCCCGTGCCCTGCTGTGCCGCAGTGCTCCCGCTTTCACAGCAGGGTCTGTGTGGATGGTACCCACCTTTGGCAGGGCCGTTTTTAACTCCCTGTGGTATCTCTGCGGGGTTGTCTGCGTTAGCATAACCTGCTTCAGAGCCTGCGAGCCCTGGTACGTGTCTGCAGTGGTTCCTGAGCAGCCTGTGTGACAACGCTTCATCTTCCCGTTAGAGTTCTCTTTGTCTGGTTGTTCAAAGAGCTCTCCGGGCATTGAGCAGTTCCTGGCATGTGGCATCTCTCTGGCGATGTCCTGGAGTCAGGGCTAGGTGTAAGTGCTGACATAGCTCATAGCTCTTTCTCACATACACCAGCGTAGCATCACAGGCAGCTGGATTGCGATGTGCTGCAATTAGTGCTCTTGACGCTGCTGCGTTAGCCCTGGTCAAGTATTTTATTCTAATGCAAAATAATGTTATATAAATGGTGATAGAAAATAAGAAAAGACAGAAGTGTCTCTGTGATTTATTTTACTTGGTAATAACCTTAATTTTAACGAGTTTATTAGCATTTCAGTGGTGTCACACAATAGGGAGTTGCAGAAATTTCATCAAAAGAATTTAATTATAACCAATGCGTTTTGGCTTCTTTTCAGCAAAGCATTGAGGCATAGGTTTAAATCTGTTCCCGTTCGGCAGATAACTTAAGCGCCGGCTTAAATCCACATGACTGACTTAAGCATTGACTGAAGTCTTGTCAAAGCCAATACGCACCTTTTGTGCCTTTCCTTTAAAAGAAATGTTGCTGGGGAAATCTAATGACGGTGAAAAATTCTGGAGATTGTAAAGATGCATCACATCTTTCTCTCCATAGGGAATTTAGTGAAAAATAATGAATGTTTGCTTTAAAGCATTACTGGTTATCTTCTTCTATTTGTTCTGAACCACTTTCCATTTAGTATCTCGAACTCCAGCACATCGCTTTAACCTTTTTTTTTAGGTAGGAGGGGATGTGGGGGGTGGAATTTATTTGCCTGCATGGCTGAAAAAAGCAAACCCACCAAAGGGAATCCCGATAGTTCCACTAATTCATTTGTCAAAGGCAGATTTCATTGAAAGTGCACCTCCAAAATGCTATTAACAGGCTGGTTGAAGGATAGCACAGTATCGATGAAAAGAATTAAGTGCACGCTCAGAAATTGGTGTTACTTAGGAACGATAACTGCAGATAAAATGCATTAGGGCTCCCCATTGGGAACTCTCGATCAATGGTTGATCAAGGCCTAATTGATTCCTCGAGTGAAGTGTTAGCAGGGGAATAGGTGTGGGGAAAGGAAAATCAAACTTCCCTAAATTCAGCTCCGTGCCTAACACAGATCTGCTGTCAAGCTCAGGTAATGTGGTAGCCTGTCAGCTCTCTGTGCCGCGTGTCTTCCCGTGCGGGCTGAGCTCAGAAATGAAGATGAACGTAGTAGTTATTGTGGATTTCTGTTCGTGTTGCGGCGAGTACGACATTTCTCGCGTTGCCCTGCTGCTGTTTCGAATAGGGCTTTTTCTCGGGAGAAATCCAGTTCTGCCCTCCAGCCTGGCTGACTGGGAGAGTAATTCCCAGACCTGTACAG
>NW_010416712.1:43647-44501 GCF_000710305.1 Buceros rhinoceros silvestris | reverse complement strand
AGTCCAGCACGGCGCCTGCTGCCGCTGCGCAGCCAGCCCGATCTGTCTTTCCCTTCCTGAAGTCACTCAATTCGTCTGAGGGTCTCCTGGTAATTATTTGTCAATGTATCAGTTAGCTGCGACAGAAAGAGATATACCTGGCCTTCCTGCTCACTGTAATCCCTAATTAGAGGTGAGCTCGTCACCGCAGGAGCTCGTCAGAGTGTGTCTCCTTTGTGGAAGCACTGCGCAGCCAGCCCGATCTGTCTTTCCCTTCCTGAAGTCACTCAATTCGTCTGAGGGTCTCCTGGTAATTATTTGTCAATGTATCAGTTAGCTGCGACAGAAAGAGATATACCTGGCCTTCCTGCTCACTGTAATCCCTAATTAGAGGTGAGCTCGTCACCGCAGGAGCTCGTCAGAGTGTGTCTCCTTTGTGGAAGCACTTTGACGATGGCTTGTTTATCTTGTGACTGACCCCAGATTTGCAGCCGTTCTAACGGCTGGTACACGTTTTGCCCAGTTTTAATTGAAATAAAGGAAGAATAGCCAAAAGAGAAAAGAATGTCTTGGAAAGGCAATAAAATAAATAATTAAGGCAGCTTCAAACGTTTAAATAGAGGCAACATCAAATGCAGGGGAATGACTGAGGTAGTATATTGAAACAGACAGCACATTTTTTATTCATTCTACGAACATTTTTGATGTGTCACAATGTATTTCAGACAACATTAGAAAATGACAGTAAACTAAATGTTTAACATATTTTACATATACAAAAGGGGAAGGGAAGATGACTTTTTGTGTTATCAGACTGTAAGCAGGCCCGGAGCATCCAGTCCTTGTCTTGCATTTGTCATTTGTCAGCTGCCATT
>NW_010416712.1:43017-43475 GCF_000710305.1 Buceros rhinoceros silvestris | reverse complement strand
AGGTAGACCACTTCATTAGGTGTCATTTGCAGCTCAGGTTCACCCAACCCCTTCCCTTTATTCCAGTCAGAGATGGACACACAGAATGGCTCCTGGCTGAAACAAGGGCAGACAGATCTGTTGGTCAGCAGCCCTAAACCGTTACTAGCTCTGGGTTCTCTTGGGGTGGGGTGTGTTAACTTTAAGGCCACAAGTCATGTTCAGGTGCTTTATATTCCCCAAACTCCAAGACATGTCCAAGGCATCCACTGTAGAGGGTAGCTTCTCTCTGGAGACACCGCTGTGCTGCCACTCCGAGTTGTCTTTCCGGCTGATAACTGTGGGTTGAACCCCCCAAACTCCAAGACATGTCCAAGGCATCCACTGTAGAGGGTAGCTTCTCTCTGGAGACACCGCTGTGCTGCCACTCCGAGTTGTCTTTCCGGCTGATAACTGTGGGTTGAACCCTTGCTGTGAAG
>NW_010416712.1:22773-42876 GCF_000710305.1 Buceros rhinoceros silvestris | reverse complement strand
TTCAGCAGGTCTTGTAGACTCCAGCCATTGCACCTTTTGAAATACTCCCAGCCTTACAAACCCAACGTGATCAATGGTGATGGCCAGTCAGTGGTAATCCATACCTGGTACCTCTGTAATCTTCTTTAATACGGACCAATTGCCTTTGTGTTTGGGATCTTGGACTCCCGGGATCTTTTTACAAATGAGCACGAAAATCAGTGATGTAACGTGACAATAGGAAATGACCGAGATGGCAGGCAGGAGGAGAAGTGCAGTAAGGACTAGATCTGAACGGGAAGCAGAGAGAGAGCCATATTCTACAATTTCTGAGTGCACCCATTTTCTACCTGGTAACTCGGCTGACAGTACGTCACACAATTTGGCTGCAGCGTGCGGGCGTTGTTCTTACCGTGACACATTCACCTGGTTGTACTGCAGTTATTCTGTGGTCCCTCCTCTCTGCCGTTAAATGGCAGGGGAGGCATCCTGGGAAACAGAATTCCGCGAGAGGCTCAGTTCGTTCCTGTCAACCCGTTCATCCGCTTGCACTCCCCCTCCTGCTACCAATTGTCTTTGATACAATTTCTTAATGATCTTTTTCTGTGATAAATTATTGGATTATTATACAACAATAGATGTTTTTATTTGCTTCTTGCTCCATTTCGCACTGCGCTGCCATAAGCCAGGGGTGTTGTTGCTCTGCCAGCCGGCTTTGCCATCTGCACGTTGCCACTCTGAACCGCAGGAAAGCGGAACAATACGTGTCATCAGCCTTAGCTGCACTCATGTTGCCTCTGGGGACAAAGTCCTAACCTCAGCGTTTAGGAAACCTTTTCAGAGGTCACCTTGAAGGGCAGGTTGAAGTGCAAACTGAATTGCATGTTAAAAATAGGTCAAATATGTAAATGAAACAAAATGGAAAGGATTCAAAAGATCATTTGAAGATATTTAAGAAAACAACTAAGAAGTGTTTCTCAAGAGAACAATCAAAGTGGAAAATCATGTAGCACGTAAGAGGAAAAGGGTTTGATTCAAAACCAGATGTTTTTGAGGCTTATCACCCAAGACATTTAGTTTTTCTTTTGCAAATTCAGGACCAAAGGAGTTGCAATAGGACTGGAATTAATCACAGCTGTAGAAAGGGCTTTTAAAAGCTGTGAAGAGAATCAGTGTTACTCTCTGTGCAACGTGCACACCCACAAAACATCCTGCAGACTTCTGTCAGGCCCACCTTTCTCTGGGGAATACGGGATGCGCTGCAGCCGGCAGAGAAGCAGCTGAATGCATTCAAACAGAGAAGCAGTGGGTTTTTCAAGGTCAGGTAGCTCAGGAAAAAAAAAAATCGATTTTCTTTTGGGGACTGTGAAGAAAGCGGGAGGAGGGTGTGTTGCATACCTTGCAGTGTGCTGAGAGCGGACTGGCCTTCACACGTAAATGTCAGCGGCGTGCCCTTGCTGCTCTGCTGCCACTGGTGGCCATTCAGGTGTGGCTTCCACGGGAGGCTCCGCTCAGTGGAGAGCGGGTCCGAGCCATCTCCGACAATGACTCCAAAGGCGGAGGCGGCTCTTCTGTAATGACTGCTGCTGTCACGGAAAAGCACTGCGCAGGGAGGATGCTTTTCCGATCGCCTGTTGTACGTTTTCTCTTCTCCAACTCTATTCACGTGCCAGACTTCAAGTTAGAGCGTCGGTTAGTAAGAGCGTTGATTAGATGCTTAAGACCGTGACAGTGGGGTGGCTCTCTGCTGCTGGACACCACGGGTCGGCCATGTCCACTTAGAGCCATTTAGGGCTTTAGCTACACGATACAATCTCAGGGGTGTCAGCACAGAATGAATACACAAGTCACCGCTCTCTCTCTATGGGAGAATCCTGGCCCTAGTGAAGTCAGCGGGAGCTGCGTGTTGTCTTCCACAGAGCCAAGCTGTTATCCTTAATTTTAGGATTTTTGAAATCTCATTTCCACCACCCCACGTGGTGATCCAGGTGATGATCACCTGAGCGGGTGAGGTGGTGTATGACTGGGCTATAGGAGATTCTGCCCTATGGCAGCTGCAATAATCGGGCAGTTTTGTTCTCTAGCGTAGGTCTAAATCTTGCAGTGCAGAATCTGTGCGGTGCTGCTGCCTGCTAAGAAATTGGTTGCCCTTTGGCTGCAGAAAAATCACACGTTTCCAAGGAAAACTAAATGAATGAAATCTGGGTTCCTGTGGATATTTGTCTCCTAACCTCTGCTGTGATAACTTGGCTTCGCCATCGTGTTCTCAATGACTGTCCAGCACCCGTGCTATGGAGCACAATGGCAGAGTTGTTCAGGTGTGAACAACTCTCTGGAGATCATCTAGTCCAGGAACAGCTAGAGCTGGCTGCCCAGAACTGTGCCCAGCTGGGTGTCGAATATCTCTGCGGATGGAGACTTCACCATCTCTGCAGTGTTTAACCACCCTCACAGTAGAAGAATGCTTTGTGTTCAGAGCGAATGTCTTGCTTTTTGATCTGTGCCCGTTGCCTCTTGCGATCTCAGTGGGCACTACTGAGAAGAGTCTGACTCCCTCTTCATGCCTTCCCAAGAGTCATTTATACTCATTGATGAGAACTGATTTACACACTTTGATAACTGGTTTCCATGATTAGTTGCTCCATCACCTTTCCAGGGATTGAGGTGAGAATGTCAGGCCTGGGGTTCCTGGATCTCCCTTATTGCCCATGTTGAAGGTGGGAGTGTTATTTGCATACTTCCAGTGTTCAAGAACTTCTCACCATCCTCTAGTAGGACAGGGAGTCCTCTCTTGTCTCCTGTGGTATTGCCAGTTCTTGTCCAGTCCTTCCAACCACCGCGCTGGCGAAACCCCAGCCCAAGTGCTGACTGGCAGGACACCATATATTCCAGAGCACATGAAATGTGTGTCTGTTACACTCCCATTTCAGCCTTTTTTTCCTCATTCTGGGGACTAATTTGGGCTGTCTACTGCAGCTAGTCACCAGTTTTCACAAAAATGATGGAAATTGAGTGTATCTGAAATCCATACCAGCCATTTGACTTCTTTTTCTTCCGCTTTATAATTATTTGTGGACGCATATCATGGCAAGAACGTTCCAACGACAAAATGCTTCCCCTGGTTCGTGCCACAGGCTTGCAGTGATTCAACAGAAGGAGAATATTTTCTCAGTGATACTTGTTGGAGTGAGTGCTTTTCCAGTTAGCCTTTCACTGTCATTTAGTTGAAATGACTTTTTTCAAATACTTTTTTTCAATACCTCGTTCCATGTGGAGCTGGGCTTTTTGAGGGTTTGCTCTGTCCCTTTTCCACATGCTGGTTTATTAGATTTTATGATTGGGTGTGGATATATTTTTGTATTCCTCCCATAAGGATCAGCTAGTGCTGTGTATGGTAAAACGGAGAACGTGGCTTTTTGCTTCCACATCTTAGGAGGGCTCGTGCAGATTCCATAGGAGTTGGATTCTGGATTCCCTGGGCTCCTCAGACACCGCAGAACTGTCAGTGTTCCTGCGTTGTAGCTCTTTGAGGAGGTTAGATCAGGGTCTGAGATGCAAAACTACTCTCCTGCTTGATCTAGGCAATACAAAGGCACTTTTCTGATCTGAAGGCCTTCCTCCACCCACTCCAGACACGTTTCGAGCGATGTTCTGCGGGAGTAGCTGGCCATTTGGAATAGACCTGTTTGCCGTGTGCCTGGAAGAGCTCTCGCTTTCCCTCTGAGGCTGGGATCGCACTGCAGAGAGGCTTGTGGCATGTCGCACTGTGGAATTGCCTGTATGTGGTCCCTGCTGTGTCCAGTTTGGCAGATAGATGCTAACAGCCAGCTTTAGAGACAGACAAATCAAACCTTCCCATGTGCCTCTGAAACAATTTCAATGCCAGTGGGCAACACGCTATTTTAAATCACTGTTTGCCAGACTCTGTGTGTTTATTTCTGGTCTCAGTGGGATGCCGTGCAGGGTTACAGCCTGTAAGGGTCACTCAGTAAGTCCTTACCCGTTCCACAGCCTTTATGTTTAGAGTAGATACATCTCATTAATCTCTTTTTTTTTTTAATAGCATATTAAATTCAAGGAATCCTATATTGCTCTGTCTCAAGATTTTTCATGTGCACCTTTCTAGAGAAGATGCATTTAAGGAGTCCTGTTATGTACAGATTTTTGTGAAAAGTGGCACATTTGGGGACTGAGAAACAAAACTGATGATGGCATCAACTGCACTACCTGAGGTGTGCTTCTTCTGTCACACAATTACTCTTTCTCCTCAAAGACTTTGCCTCGTTCAGCTCAGCGTCATGAGTCCACAATTTAAATAGTGTGAATTAAGAGGATCAAGTTTCTGATCTCTGAAAGCTTGCAATACCCTGGTTATTGTGACTTTCCAAGAGAAGAGGACACTGGGATGTCCCCATGCCAGTTCTGACTTGCTGATCACTTCACCTCCTGTCCTGGAAACAATTGTCCAGTGGAAACTCTAGGTTGCACGCAGACAACTTGTGCTCTGATTGAACAGAGCTAAGTGAAGTAGGCACGAGTTTGACACTTGTTACAGAGGTTGTTCTCATGCAAGATCTAGGTGCTCTTTTAAGTGGTGGTGATGGAATCTGATAAAGAGCAGAATTAATGCTAAAGGAAAAAGAGATTTAACGGGCAGTTAACTACATCCTGCATAATCAGTGTGGGTTTAAGCCGAGAGTGATTTGGGTGTCCTCCCTTGTTGACCTACTTTGAGATAATTTAAAGAGGCTTGAATTTGACACTTCATGAAAATTAGACCTGCCGGGATGTGAAGTGGGGTGCTCGGAATCCCCTCTCACATCTGCAGGTCATCTCCGAGGTAGAGTAACACCAGACAGCAGTCCGGTGGTGGGACATGGTTCAGGGCACTGCCTGCTGCAGCAACACGCTTTACAAAGGGTAACAGTGACTCTTAACATTCCCTTTTTGGTGTCCTGTGGCCACGGTGCTGAGCCTGTCGTGTTCCCTCTGCAATATGGTTGAGTATGGGTGGAATTAATAAGCATGTAGGTTTGGATCACTTCCTTTGGTTTATCAGGAGCTGGCAGCTCACCCGGTCCTCCATTTCAAGCGGAAATGGAAGAATAAATTAAACAAGTCTTTTATCTCAGCAGATTTTTGTAGATGTGAGTGGGCAATGAAAGATGAATTGCATGTTATAAAGTAGGGAATTAAATTGTCCTTCCGCTTTCTAACTCAAAGCTCCAGGAAGAGTCAGGACATGTTCCTTGCTCTCTGGATCTAGCAGCATCCCTGCCCACGTCTGGGCTGGCTCAGAACATACAGGAAGGGCTTTAGGACTTGGGAAGGGTGCCTGGGTGGGTCTTTTTCTGCACGTAAAGCTCTTTCATGTAATGTATGTACATGTATGTACAGCACCTGAAGGTGAAGGTGTCGATTTGCAGCAAGAGAAGCAGCACCTAGATTGATCCTGCAGTGCTCTGTGTCTTCACCTCACCCACGTCTTCCTTTATGGTTCTCATCAGGGACAAGCTCCACTTTCTGACCTCTACAGTTAGCGACTCCGGGCGGTGGGATTAGGTGAGGGGGAAAGTGAAGGGTTTATGTTACAGCTTTTTTCTCAGGAGAACTGGCTGCTTCACCTTCCCACATCATGCCTGGATCGAGCAGGGGGGTTGCTGCTGAAGGAGCCAAGCAAGGGCTACACTCTTTGCCAGAGATGAACGCCTACCGGATTGGTCCCCGAGCTGGGAGCAGTGTCCATTACAAACCATTACGCCAATGGTGGCAGAAATGGCTGTGGAGATTCTCCTGGCAGCATTTGTTCTCCAGCTGTCCCCTCTCCTAAGGAACAGTCTGACAGCACGAGTAATTTAATGCGATTAAAAGCTACCCCCAGCGAGAGGAGTGATGAGGGAGATACATTACTCCTTCCCCATTAGTCCTGAGCAGGCTTGCTCATGAATCCCGTAACCTTGGCAGCAAGAGAACTGCCTTTTGCTTCGCTATCTGCAAGGAAATGAATTACACAAGCATAGATATTCATGAACGGTGAATACTGCAATTAATTTTGTTAAAGTCTCTTTATATATTTAGTTTGGGAAGTGGGAAGGAGAAGCTTATCACCAACGATGAGTCTGGAGCCACAAATCTTGCCCAGCTTTCCCTTTGAGATAAAAACGCATCTAAAAGGAATCGAAACCCCTTTGTTTATTTAATATATTGTAAGAATGAGAAATGATGAAGGCAGTAATGCAAAGCAGTGTTAGCATCACAACCCCCCTATTGAATTCATTAACGTGGAGAAAACACACGAATAGTGGTTTTATTACCAGTCTGGAAACTTTATAATGGCATTTTTTGGAACAGAAGTGAAACGTGAATGGCAGAACTTCATAAATCTCAGCTCGTACGTAGTGGCCTGAACACCGTCTGAAAATATGTTTTAAATAATAATAAAAGAAAAGGAGTCCAGACTTTGAACCTTGCCAGTTCGTCCCATTTAATCTGTCATTTGTGCATATTAAGCAGGCAGTGGTGTTGCGGAGGAGAAGCTGAATGTAAGATGTAAAGCAGAATATATTGGATGTGCAAATTTTCTCTCTACAGCCAAACCAGGCGCGTGTGAGTGTTTCCTCAGCACACCCATTAAGTTCCCAGTGGTAAATCTAGCCACAAGCGTTTGAGAGGTGCTTACTTTGCATTTCATTTACATCTAAAAAAAAGAAGTAGCAGGTTTATATAAAATGCATTACATTCAGCTTATTTAATTGTTGTATTCTCACATATTCTTATTCATTATGTATGTATGAAAAATAAATGAGGAAGTTACCCACACAGCTCGAAGTGATGAGGGCAGTTGTTCTAAAACAGGTAAAATCTGGCTTAGCAACCAGAATTTCATGAATTCTTTTTGAGTGAACTTTGATATAAGCTCTCTGAAGTCAGAGAGCTTCTCCCGTACAGAGCAACCCCTTTAGCCTCTCTAAGTAAGCACCGAATACTCCTAATTGGTGATGGGAGTTGCACTGACATCACTTAATATGTGAAATGGGATTTTTATCACATCTGTTCAAAATGAGTGGCCAGAAGCCGTAACTGCTGAGCGAGGGGAAGGATGGCATGATGAAGTGCAGTAAATAAACCTGCTGTCTGGGATACAAGAAGAAATCTATTCCTGCCTGTTGGCAAGCTGCACTGGAGGGAGGTTGTGACAAAGCAGGAAAGTTTTTCTTGGTAGGATCAGATACACGCTGGCCTCTGTATGTATAACGGGCCTCTGAGAAGTGTATTGAAATGCCGCTTGTTTGAAAACTGTTCACTTAGGTGAAGTTTGGACTAACTGTAGACTAAATCCTTACAAACCAAAATGTAACTGTCATCTTTCTGCTGTTTCGCCGTGTCCTCAACCAGCACCACGGGATCCAGCATGGTGAGGGATTCGACTGGCAACGAATGCCTGGCCTCCTCTGCTGCCTTTTCTGGCTTTGGCGTGCTGTGCTTTATTCCCTTCTCGGTCAGAGGATGGAGTTTCACTGCCGCCGTCCTCACAGGATCTCCCTAAATAAGAGGGAAACAAAGCTGCTTATTTACACTCGTGTTTGAGGTTCGGTTGTACCTTCTTAGCCAGTTTTGGTACCTAATTTTAACAACTTCTAAAATTCTTCTTAAATTGCCTGTTTGTGGCAAGGGGAAAGAAAACTTGATTTTTTTTTTTCCTGACAAACTGGCCGTCCGTGGCAGAAGGGAGCACGTTTTTCCATCTTCTTCCCTTCCTATCTTGGTTCATCGTGAGTCACACTCCATTAGAGTCCTTATGTTTCTATCAATAAATGATGGATTTGCCAAGGTGATTTCAGTTTAAAATTACTTGTGAAAACGTAATGAAGCCTGCAAATCATGAATTAGAGTTCAAAGAAATTGCCTCTGACAGTTACAAACTGCCAGCCTAAACTGATTTCCAGGGTGGTCATTCTATAGGAACTATTATTATTAGTTTGTTTTTATAACCCCGGGTGTTTCTTTGCAGGTTTAAAGTGTCCCTTTTGGCAGCCGCTTTGTCTCTGTAGGAGTGGACGCCTGATGCTGGGTTGCAGTTTCATGAGGAGGAGAATCCCTTTACTCAAAAGGGCGCTTGGGGACTTTGCTGTTGCTTGGAGCGTATTCATTTAGTTAATTAGATTTGTGAAAGATAATGAGGAGTTTCCTGTTCTAAATTCAGAATATCGAATACAATTTGGAAACGGTTGTAAATCTGTCTGAAACAACCAGAAGAACCGTAGTTATCCTGTCAGTTCTCTCCTGTCTGTCTCTTCCTCCAGATCCAAGGAGATATGAGTAGTCAAAACTAATTCAACACCCTCACCACACCCCCCCAAAAAAGGTGGTACTTCTAGTGCTTTAATAATTGTGCCTGCGGATATGATTTAGAATTGGCGATTTCCTCTGAGCCGCGTGGTCAGCATGTTTCTGAACGCTGCTGGTCTGAGGGGTGAGGAGAGCTACAATTTTAGAGACTTAAACCCCAAAGCTTTCCCGTACAGCTGAGAAGCAAAGGGGACTGACAGGCATCGCTCAGTCGTGGCATAAATAGAGAATACAAATCCCTCTTCTCCGTGTTAATTGTTTGAATTGATCCTGCAGGTGAAGCCTTTTTTTCATCAGATTTCCGGTGCATTTATTCCATTACTAACATTTACATTGGTTGTTCGGGAAATCGTGGGGTTTTTTAAACCCTCGCATGGTTTTGGTGAAACTGTTCTCCACTGAACAACCAGCATTCACAGTTTTCTGTTATTCCTTTCTAATTTGTTAATTAGATGATTATTTTCTTTCCCCTGTGTGTCTGCATAAGCCATCTTGGTGGTAGGAAATTCAGCCCTGGCTGGTTAGTCCAGACATCTGTGTTGCCCTGTTTAGGATGCAGAAAGAGGTGAGTGCAGTAACAGGGCTTGGTAACTGGAACTCGTTTCAGTCCTGGCAGTTAAGGATGCCAGGACTCATTTACTCCACGTATGCTGGGTGTCATTTTTCATCTGCAAAGCTGCTTTATGCAAAACCTGAATATCTGTTGCTTTTGATTTGCACGGTTTCAGCTCTGTTTCCAAGATTAGATTGTCCACGGCACATTCATCTGCCAGCAAATTGTTTGTCTACGTGATGAGACATTCCCTTGTGCAAGATGGATGCTGTTCTTCGCAGCGCAGCTTCCAGCTCCTGTGATTCTTGGCTGAACGCTTCTCGTACAGGCTTCTGGGGGGATCTGGCTGTGAGGTCAGCCGTTACCGCTAATGTGAGGTTAGCAAAGAAATCACGACTGCTCAGTGAGATCAGTTCATGGGGGCTTTGCGGGTTAGAGCAACTGGAATCTAGCTCCTGGCTCAAGACTTTCTGTAGGGTTGTTGTGGGTGCTGCAAATCTCCCTTCCAACCCAAACCACTTGGTGATTCTGTGACACAGCAGAAACTTGTTTCAGGTCCTGAGTGGTGCTGATGAGCTCTGAAGGACCCTTGGCTGTGGTGTCAGCGGACAGCACTGTCGCGGCTCTCCTTCAGAGGAGCGTTTGGCACTTGTGTGTTTGCAAGTGGTGGTCGCAGCCACTTTCTCAAAGCTTTTTGTCCTTCAGGTGCACTCTGACTGTACGGTACTTAGACCCTGGATTCTGTCCCGTGATTTCTGAGTTTTCCCTCCTGTCAGAGCTGTTGCCACCTTGGTTTGTTGACACGACACAGGTCGAGAGCTCTGGCCTCTTTTTTGCATTGTTAAGAAGCTGCAGCGCTTCCACTGTCGCTGACTGTGTTTCACCGTTGTTAGCTCTCTTGATGAGTTCCAAGTCTTCCAGAATCTGGAGATACAGACTCTGACCGCTGACCTGAGCAGCGCTCAGATGAGTGTTTCCTGTCTCACAGGAGTATTTCATGTATGTATATGTGAAAGCAATACTAGATTGGACAGGCTCTTCTGAAATTAAACAGGCAACATGTTTTCTGTGTTAATTAGAAAGGTAAGTGCAGCCACTGCCATTCCCTTTTTCTCTATTTGTCTTCAGAGCTGTAACAGTAACAATTTCAGCACCACTATGTCAAGAAGTTTAGTAGTAGGGGAAAAAAAACCCTTATACTGTAATTTTTTTTTCTGTTTTGAAAAAGACAGCGCAGATAAAGAAACCTTATCACAGGTAAAGAGACTCCAGTTGTTTTTTGGTTATTGCATTTTCCAGGAATCGAACCCAAGAAAGGCAATGGTTGGCACAGCAGAGACTTCCCCAACCGCTGTTGTCGGACTGCGTTACGCAGTCAGGTAGTTCTTGTGTGACCACTGGCAAGCTGGTCCGAACTAGTATAAATAGTCCAAACAGCTTCAGCGTCTGTTAAACAGTCGTGTCATCGATCGGTGGAGCTGTGCCAGAGGTTCTCCAAAGCAGGGAAGCTGCCAGCATTCACTGTATGAAAGCGTAATAGCGCTGGTGGTGAGGCAGGATGGCAAATGCAACTCTCTCCTCTTACCACATTGGGGGGAGCCTTGGGTTGCCTTTTGCTTTTTAGCATTTTCAAACTTTTAGCATAGATCAGGAGGCCTCAGCATTTTATAACAACCCCTTCCTTAGTAAAAGCCAGAAATTCTCAACTGCAGCTGCCGGATTCAGTAGCTGCGGTGTTAGACAAAGCCCCCTTGGCAGTACTGTCCCCCTTGCACCCCAAAAGCTGCCGATACTGGTGCAAGTACAGGACTGCTCCGTTGGATCAGCAGCTCGTGTGCGGACGAATCCCAGCCTGCCATTTCTGTAATGCTGCTAGTTTACTTTGGGGCTTGGGGGTGGGTTTTTTTTTGTTACCAACAGGTAATTTTTCAGAAAGCATGCGCTTTGACACTTTGCCATTTAATATTTAGGCTGTGCAATTTGTCCTTCTGGCCAAACGGGGTGTTCTGTATTACCCTGGCGGAATGAGAAAAACGCGTTAAAGGAAAAAATCAATGGTGAATGGTGAATAAACAGCAGAACAAGTCTCGGACAGGTTTTCATTCTTGCTAAAACTGCCTTTTCCAGCATTTATAAACATTGCTGTGAACTCCTCGCAGCCTTTTGGTGCCTCCGAAAAACTTCACTAGGTACAAACCCCGCGCTTGGCACTTCTGCGTGGGTACTTTTTCTTTTCACCGCAGCCACACCTGGGGGCTCCGCTGTTGTTTTGTAAGAAAAGTTGTGATCCCAGCTCCAAACATCTTTGAATCTTGTAGGAGATTTGTTGCTATTGATCCAGGTCTGACTGTAGTAAGTTTTGAAATAAGTACAAAAACATCACAGCCACATCTGAATGAGCATGAGCTTCCACCGTGCTTCGGGGCGCGATTGCCGGAGGTGTCACTGCAGTTAATCACGGTGCCATGTTTCCTGCAAAGGTTACAGCCTGGATGGTGGACTAAAAGAAGTTGTTAGTGGGACTGCGAATAGCAGGGCTGCATGCAGAGTCCTCCTCTAGAGGAATGATACTGCGAAACAGGAACACCGGCAGTGAGTGGAGGCAGCAAACAGCACAGTGTCCATGGCTGGAAGGGGCTTTGCTGCCACACTCTGTGTCCAGCACATCCCCGTCTGGAGATGCCCCCGCTTCAGGAGCATTAGTGGGGTATAGACTGGAGATGGACCTGGCGATGCCGCACCCTGCCAAGCTAGTGCTGCGGTATCTCGGGGGAGTATCTGGGAGGACAGGTAAGGGTCAGAGGCATTGTTACTACTAACGAAATTAAAGGAACCAAAAGGACTGACTCAGTGGTTTGGACTGACAAGTAATCGATGCCACAGGATTATTTTAAAGTTACACTTTTTGCCTGGTTTTGCTGTTCATTTAGGTTTACGTCAGAGGGAATAAAATGTGTTTGCCTGTACCAAGGGCGTGGGTTGCTCCGCTGGGACTCCTCAGGCTTGCACTGGGTGCCGACTGCAGGCAGGTCTCACCCTGCACCACGTGGCGCTGGGTGAAAGCAGCCTCTGAGATGAATGCCATGTGTGTGCTGCAGGGTGAGTGAGCCCACACGAGGATGGGGACTGTGGAGCAGCTGGACTCGGGAACTTGGTCAACACGTTTCCCAGAGGACCCCTGCTCTGTCACACAGTCTGCAGCAGCCCCTGCAATACTGGGACCAGCACTGCTGAGTGTTGACGTGGGTAAGGGGGTGTGGATTTGGCAGATCAGGAGGTCATTCAGAGAGATTGGGCTGTGATCTAGGAGAATTTGTGCCCTAAGATCACCAGTGCTAGTCTAAAAGAGCAATACCTGGGTCTCCAAGATGGGATGTGCAAAATAGACTGATATGTTTTGTTTCTGGAGCACAAGTGTGCTGAGGAGCAGCTGAGGGAACGGGGGGGTGTTTAGCCTGGAGAAAGGAGGCTCAGGGGAGACCTTCTGGCTCTGACAACTCCCTGACAGGAGGTTGAAGCAAGATGGTGGTTGGTCTCTTCTCCCAAGGATCAAGTGACAGACTGAGAGAAAATGGCCTCAAGTTGCACCAGGGGAGGTTTAGGTTGGAGATGAGGAAAAATGTCTTCACTGAAGGTATTGTCCCGGCCTGGCCCCGGATGCCCAGGGCCGTGGTGGAGTCCCCAAACCTGGAGGGGTTTAACAGACGTGTCGAGGTAGTGCTGAGGGACGGGTCAGTGGGGACCTGGCAGCGCTGGGGGAACGACTGGACTCGATGATTTTAAAAGTCTCTTCCAAGCAAAACAATTCTATGATTCTATGTTTCTATGTCAACTTATCTTTCAGGAAAGGTTTGCAGCCAAGTTCAAGGTACAGGGCATAGGTGACATAATCTGGCATGAAAAACAAAGTCCCTATTCTTGGAAAACCTTGTGGAAATATTTACAAATTTTAAGACCGGCTGAAACAGTGAAGGTCATCTATGGTCCATGGCATTTCAGTCGGTATTCTTGTCATCAAACTAATTACGTCTGAGTTATAACTTTGCAAAATTCTTGAGCCCTGATTTAAAGCCATGGTTGACTGTACCTCATTCCTCAATAACCTGTTCCAAGGATTTTTTTTTCTTCACAGTTACAATTATGTCTTGTTTCTATCTTGTACTTGTCTAGCTTAAACTTCTAACCATTAACTCTCATTACATCTTCTTCTGGTTGATTAAAGTGCTGTCTGTTGTTGAGAATTGCTTCTCCATGGAGGTATCTGAAGACTGCAGTTAAGCTGCTTTTTAACCTTGTCACTCTGCTTAGTTTCTCCAAGAGCATTAGTCATAGGAGGTAAAGCATGCTTCTCCATGATTGGCTTTCGCTTGCTGGTTTTGTCTAAAAACCTTTTTAAATTTTCAGTAGATGTCTGAAAACACGGATATCAATTCCTTAAATAACCAAAATACCAAATAACCTTGAGTCAAGATCCACCACCACTGAATGAATCCCCTATTTTTAACAATATTCCTTATTTGCAAATTTTACCTTTTAAAATACATTCAACATGGCTGTACTGACTTTTCTTTCTCTTACGCCCCCATAAACTTCGTACCTGATAGCAAATTTCAGTCAAATTTGAGCTCTTCAGAGGTGTCAAAAGCAGTATGTTTAGACAGTTGGAGACCCAGATGAATGCCTCAGAACTAGCTCAGCCAGTATTATTAGACAGCGGAGAATCCAAGGGGCATGAGAGGGAGAAGATCCTTTCCAGCTTTAAGAAACTACTTGGGATCAGTGCTTCCCTTTGGCAAAAAGTCAGTCTCCTCTTTAGGAAAAGAGGGCTCAGTTTGGGAGGTAGAAGCACAAGCAATAAATACAAAAGAAGCCAGGGGCAGCGGAGGAGCATCCTCAGAGGTGTTCTTGAGACCCTTGTCATCTGTGTCAGGTTTAACCTTGCCCTTTGGTTCCTGCTCCTCTGAGGGATACCTCACCCTTCTGAATAAACTAGATGATCATTGGCAAGTGCCCAGGCTGTCGGGATCTCTTCCAGGACCTTGATGCCATTTCTAGAAGGATCGTTTGCATACAGTCGTTTGCAGCCTGATCTGGTTGACGATGCCCCTGCGCACTGCAGGGGGGTTGGACTAGATGAGCTTTGAACCAACCCAAACCATTCTGTGAATCTACGATACGGCAGAAGCTTGTTTCGGATCCTAGCTCAAACACTACCTCTTTGAAAAAGCAGCACTTCTTCTGCAAGGCTTGTGTATTGGGTGAGGTCAATCGCATGAAAGCAGAGCAGGTGTAAACTACAACCAGAATTAAAAAACAAAAAAACCCCAAAAAACTCCAGTGCTTTTGTGGTTTTGTTCCTGGCGGAAAGCTTTTGAGACCTGAGGTTTTGTAGAAGACAGAGAGAAAGGAGATGGATTAGCATAGGAGGAAACGGGGAGGCAGCCCATACCATAGGCTCAACTGACTGTGGGGGGGAGGTTGGGCTGTAGGTGGTTGACAATATGCTTCAGGCGATTGGGATGGTTTTAAAGGCAATTCCAGACACTAGCTACGTGTTTGAGCCATGCTAATACTACTGTAGTTTGATCTCAGGGGTGTTTGGAAATTGTCCAAACTAACCTCTACAAATGTGTGAGTATCATCTAGGCGAGGGGCAGTCGGTTAAGCCAAGGTGAAGCTGTCCCTTGGAGATACGTCCTTTAAGGATTCTGATTATGGTGCAACTTGTGCTTAGAACTGTGGAAAGTGATTTCCATCTGAAGGAGGCGGTGGTGTGGCCAGCCGTGGTTCGATTGAGTCAGGGTTGTTGTAGACAGTTGTCTGTATTCTTTTAGATGTGACCTTGTTCAGCTCTGCTGAGGGAGGCAGGCGCAGAGGGACTTCTTTCCTTTTTCCTGAACGGTGGCTCCTTTGGATTTGGACCAGGATTCCTCTCTGTCACAACATGGGCATCCCCTTTCTTCGGGGAGCCTGCTCTCCTCTAGTCCAGCTACGTGAGCTATTGATCTTCGAATGCTTACTAGCCTGTTGGGTTCTGAGGGGTCAGGGGAGGGTGGCTCCAGTCATACTCTCTGTTGGGTCCTTTTCTGCTCACATGCATTTTTTATGGTTTTGGTTTTATTTTTTGGTTGACTTTTCCAGTTGGCACCCCTGAGTGTCCTTTCCCATCCTTCAGGACCACCAGGCAGTTGAGGAACTGGGACTCCTTGGTCTCTCCTGACTCCACTGCCTGTTGATGGGGAGTGGGTGGCACTGGTACCTGTATACACAGGCTGAATGGCACCGCTTACATGACGATGCAATTCCAAAAGAAGTTGGCACGTGCCCTGGGTGGTTTGCATCATATCTGCCACAGAGCAGTGGAGCTGATGCTGTCCCCCCCTGCTCACCCCGATGGAGCCTGGGAGGGGAGCCAAACCTCCTGCCAATTTGCAGCTGGGTTTGGCAGTCAGCGCGTGCACATTCTGGGATGTCGGAAGGCTCCCCAGGTAGCAGAAATTTGAGGTGAACCTTTCTTTCTCCTTTCACCCAGCTTCGCTGCCATTTAGCTGGGTGTCTGCTGTTCATTTGATAAATGCCACTTTTTATGTGAAAAACCAGCGCATCTAATTCTGTTCAGGGAAGGTTCTGCCCCTTATCTCGGTTTAACAAAGGGAACAACCATGTGTCCTTCTCCGTTTAACCTGTGTGACTTCCAGAGAGAAATGTGGCTTTTTCCTGACATTACGAGAAGCAGGAAGAGTGTTGGAAAGTTGCATTTTGTGCTATGTAAGTGTGACTGGCAGTTTGTTTATTTGCTTTTTTTCCAGTATTACGGAGAGCGATCTCCATTTAGTTCATTCGTTTGCAGTGCTGAGTCCCAAATCATTCCGTTCATGATAAAAGCTGTTCCCAAATCATTCCCTTCCTGATAAAACCTGTGTTCGATGAAGATCAATGAAGAGCTGCAATGGTTTGTTTCATTAAAACAGTGGAGGCATTTCATAGACGTTCTGCACTTCTGCTGCTTTTGTTTCCTGCCAGCTGTCCAAGGCATTTTAAGTACCAGCTTATAGTATCTCCGCTGAAACGCTTTCCTGAGGATTAACAACAGGAATGCTAGTTGCTGAAGGTCAGAACTCCCATGGCATCAGAGATGTTGTGTTGGAGAGGGAATGGTGTACAAACTTGCATGTGCCGTAATAGAAATGTGGTTCTGAGCCGCTGGAGACACCACGGGACGATGCCCAGTTGCTGGGAACGGGAGCAACTCCATTGATTTCAGTGGAGCCCAGCAGATTTCTGGTAGCTGAGGAGCTGGCAGTCAGCAGAACCCGGGATCCTCGCAATGACATGCCCACGTGATTGGAGGAGAACATGCTTTCAGGGAAGAAAATACAAGTCAGGAGATTATTACCTTCTCTGGTGTTTAGCCAAGAGGATGTTGAGATCCTGTTCCATTTTCTTCAAAATAAAGCCAGGCAACTTCTCGAATGGTCTTGCTGAGTTTCTGCCAGATGTTCCTCCAAAGTCCTCATCTCCTCCTGGGTCTGCGTTTGGTGCTGTCCTCTCCCTGGGATGCATTCTACGCTTCTCCTGCTTCCAGGCTGAGCAGAGATCACCGCGTGGTAGGCACGAAGCTTGCAGTGGTGAGCCTGGCTTCACCTGCTGCCGGTCCGTTCCCCCCGAGGACGGTGGTGGTTCTTCTCGCAGTGTTAAGTTATTTAGGAGGAGTTGGCTAGCTTAAGAATAGTGAAGCAAATCTCACCCTCCCCTAAGGATTACCGTGCCCTGGGTCTGGGAAGACACAGCTTCTCCAATCGGTTTCCACAGAACTGCTCTTTTCAGACAAGTTCCAACAGGCAAAGTAGCAGATTTTAACCCTTCAGTGGGCTGCTTTGCTTTGCTTTGGCTCTTTTGGTTCCAGCACAGAGAAAGGTGGCTTATCAACAGACATTTATTCCCCCTGTTGTAAGGAAGCAGGAAAATTTCTTCCCCTGAGGACAGGATTTAACCAGCCCTCTCCCTCTCTGGCTTGACAACACCCCATACAGCAGAGCCACTCTGCCACCAGGAGATGGCAAGGCCAACGCCTGTGATTATCCATGGGCGCCTTTCCCATGGCCCCCAGCAAGCTTTGGGTGCCACCAGAGGCCTGATCTAGTCAGGGTGTAAATTCTGTATTTTAGCTTGTATTCTCCTACCAAAGTCATGAACTGAAGAGGAAATTAATGTAAGTTACTTGGCTAAATGGATTTGCAGACACATGGTTTGTGGGAGTCGTTCATCTTTGGTACCGCAGTGGGAGCGCAGGGCATGGTTCGCCTTTGCTGCCCCTCGTTCCCGATCTAGGAGGAGCACAGCTCTCCGTTGAAAGCTCTCTCATTCACCTTTAAACTAAGTAAATGAGCACTGTCAATAATTGAAGCAAAGGTTGATCCCATGGGATGGCTGCAGCAAATGGCTTAGTGGGCGCACGGCCAAGTCCTTCATCTCTGTGTGTAAACCGCTGGCTTCCCCTTTCCCAGCTCGCAGCATCTGCAAAGGACTCTGTGTCCAATGTCACTGTTCCGCCTAATGCATAATCGCACAATGGTCATTAGTTCCTACACGGAGAGCGGCTTCTCTCCCTGCTTTGATGTGCCTCTGCACGTCAGGAAGCCTTTGTGGCAGCTAATTGGATCTCAGGCTCTATTGACATGTGCATCCCTAGGTGGCTGGGGGGGGTGCACTTGTTTTTTTTGGTCTGTATAGATGGAGATAACAGGTTGTTAGCGCTTGAAACACAAATGCAACCCACCTTTCATGTCTCTTGGCAAACAAAGGCTTAACAGCATGGATCGTGTTAATTAGCATCCTTCCCAATTTGCTTATCTGAGGTTATACTGATGGTTGTTGAGGACAAATGAAAGTGATTATCTAAAAAAAAAAAAGGGGGCGGGGAGGGGAAAGGCAAAGACACTGAATACAGATATCCTGGGAATATTCTCAATGTGTGCTGAAAGAATGGGCATCTCCCCTTCTGCTGGATTCCCTCCCTGTGCGTGGGATTTCAATACACGAGCGTAGCTCAGCTCGGAGGAGCCTTCGCGCCCTGGCCCAGCTGTGGTCCTGCAGCCACTGCACATCGAGGGAAAATGACCGTCTGCTGGGATGTGCAGGAAAGGAATGACTCTTACAGGACCACAGCGGGGGAGAGACAACCCGAGTGAGTAGGAGGGCTTTGGGAACAGGTGGCGAGATCTGCAGGACACAAGGCTGAGGCGTGAAGCAAGACAAAGGAGCATTGCTGAGAGCAGCAGCTCTCAGGTGGGATAGAGAACTGGAGAAAGGGGACGGAGTCATCTTGGAGCAGGTATATGGAGAAAACCTACTACAAAGGGAGTTTCATTCTAGAAAAGAAATGGCAGTGTTAGGTCACGATGGCACCCAGCTTCACTGGTGTAACTGATATTGAGGACATTAGGATCATTTTTTTTCCCAACCAGCTTAATAATCTGAAGAAGAGCTTATTTATATGTCCAGAAAAGGTTCCTCCTACGGAATCAGCATCAGGTGTATCCTGAATGCTGTATAAATAATAAGTTATGTCACAAAACCCACACACTTCTCTGTTCACTCACCTGAAACCCCTCCAACATGCTGGTGACGCTTTTGTTTGGTGACACTCAAAATGCATAATGCCCAAGTAGAATTGACTTAATATCCTGGTAATTAATTTGCAGTGTCAGCCTTTTGTGTACGTGATTGATTGGATTTACCTGCCTGGTTTCACGCAGCCCGTGTGTGCTGCAGCATTCACACTCCTTTGAAACAAGAGGCAGCAAGCCAGGAAGTCATGTTCAAAGTTTTTATGCTGGGTTCACTACAAAGAAACAAGATTATTTTTAAAGGAGGTCTAGGACTCCCTCCCTGGGAGGTGCCCATGCACAGGGTGCCGTACAAGACCGGGAGCTGGAGGCATGGCGCGTCCTCTTCAGTAACAGTGGCCGTGCCTTTGGCGCCGTTCTGTATGCCAGCGGGAACCATGCGTGGCTGCACCTTCACGTTTTGAGGCCAATTCTCTGAGCTAGCTATGATGTACTTTATTTTAACAAGCTTGGGGACTTGCTGCACCAGTTACTCAGCTGTTGCTGTGTGTAAGAGCAGACGAGACGGCGGTGGCCTCTCTGGCTACAGGAGGCTGTTCTTTCCCCTTCTACTAGGAATCTAACCACTCACTTTATAGGGAGCAATGAGAAAATGCCTCTCTCCCTTGGACTTTAAAGGCATCATCTGGACAAAATCAGGTGCAGTTTGCTGAAAACATTTGAATTTGCTCTTGCATGACAAAGGTTGCGTTGCAGAGCCTAGTGACTCGTCATCTCTTGTTCAGAACAAAGCGGCACTAAAGCTGCTGCTGGGGTTCCTTGGTGTTTCCATAGTATGAATAGCGCAGGAGTGTTTCAGTGGGTCCTTTCTTGCAGCCTCAGCTGTCTGCCGTGTCAGGTGCCTCCACGTCTGCTTTTGAGCACAAGCAGGGGCTTGTGGGTGGACCACAGGGACTGAAACTGCCGCTAATCGTATGCACAAACCACAGACCCAGGAAAAAATGGTTTGAAAAACCCAGGTCCTTTGACTTTCCCGTTCACTTTTTGTTATAAAAACTATTGGTTCTTGCCAGAGGGTGTGGTGGGAGGCTCTTTCTCTTATGGTCTCACCAGCTGCCTGCTCCAGGCCAATGCAAGATGTACCTGTTCTTCTTTATGCTTCCCGATGAATCTCGTTTGTACCCTCCCAGGTCAGTAACTCCATTCCTTGTCCCGGAGTCCTTACAGCTCTTCACATCCCAGGCTGGTTCCAGTATTCCAATACCTGTTCCAAGTTCTGTTATTAATTTTGTGGCATGAGTGGAGTCAGGTGATTCCTGGTTTACAAACAGAGAATTGAAACACAAGAGAAACAGTGACTGTTCAACACCGTGTGGGGAGCCTGAGGCACAGCTGAAAGCTCTCACCCTGGTTGACCCGAGCCAGCGTGCTGCAGGAATAGTCACTCCTCTTCCCACTCCCAGACCGTTTCCTAGGATCTTCTGTTCCGGTATTTCCGCTTTTCCTCCGAGGTTACTCAGCCAGTGCCAGTGCATCTCTCTTGGTATCCAGCACTGCAGAGCCAATAAGCATTTCCACTGCCTTACTGAAGGCCAAAAGATCCATAACACGATTGGCTCCTGACACAGGCTGTTGCAGACAAACAAGGGAAAG